>NW_025383335.1:0-1181 GCF_016433145.1 Gracilinanus agilis
TACAAATATTATCTCATCTGACTGGCGTAAGGGAAGACCTAGGAAACCAGCAAGGCCAGAGAAGGAGCTAGTAAAGGGTCTCCTCTCCCATATTTTGTAAGTGAACCAGCACTTCAGGAAGTGGCCCTGGCTTGGGATAGGTGATGGGAAAAGACCAACCATGGCTGGCCAGAAAGAACTAGACTAAGAGCTCTCTNGAATTAGTGGATCTATTCCAAAGGAAGTCCTTGAGCTTCAGGCACCATAACGGTACTGTAAATCTTGGCCCCCTAAAGAAAGAGCACACAAATCCCCTCACATATGTATGGGAGATACACGTGTGGGCAATGTCTGGTGAAGAAATATGCACAAAGTAGTCCATGCCAGGGACCTGTGTAGCCAGCTACAAGTATCCTCTGGCAAGGCCATTGGGGTCCACCATTATGGATCCCCTCCCTGCCCTCTAATGGGCACGTGGTCTCTGTTGAAGATGCCTTTTCTTTTGTGCTGGATAGTGTGTCCATTCTGTTTTCTGCTGGGTGCTGAGTCTCTCATCTTTGAGTTGCTCTCTGCTTCTTTCAGCTACTTAATGCTGACTTGTCCCTCTCTCCTCCCATCTAATAAGGAATGGTATCTAAGAAGTCTCTTGAAGACAAACACAAACTATCAGCTCTTGTAGTCTATGGCCAAAGCTGAGTTCATTAATCCTCCAGACTTAATAAAGGGAAGCCAACAAAAGCCAGCTAGAAAGCTCAGGGTAAGATTAAATCTGTTCTTTTGACTGATGAAGATTTGAAGTCCATAGTCCTAGACAACTATATGATTTAGGATCAGAAAATCCCTCATAATGCTTGCTTAAGCCCTGACAAAAATCCTGTGCCCTCAAAACTCTATCTAAAAAACCCACCACACAAGCTGTGTGGATGCTAGGACTATGAACCCCAACTTCAGGGTTCTGTAATGCTATAATAAAATGATCAGATGCTCGTAAGATCTTCCAAACATAAATGAATTTGAACCACAGTAAAAACTAACCAGTGAAGGGAAGGTCACTGTCCTCTGCCTTCCTGGTCTGCATTCCAACCTTCATTATGGACATCTGCTGGCAACGAAGCCCTTAACTTGTATAAAACCTCTCCATCTCCTTCCTGGGGAATGGACACTTTCAGCTGTTTTCTTACTTGATTTCACTAGTTACCTCC
>NW_025383336.1:0-288 GCF_016433145.1 Gracilinanus agilis
CTCTCCCCTGCTGTCATTTTAGCCAATCAGCTGGGTGTGAGGTGACACCTCAGAGTTGTTTTGATTTGCATTTCTCTAATCATTAGAGATTTGGAACACTATCTCATGTGCTTATTGAGAGTTTTGATTTCTTTATCTGAAAATTGCCTATTCATGTCCCTTGCCCATTTATCCACTGGACAATGGCTTGATATTTTTTTTTGGACCATTGATTTAGCTCCTGGTATATTTGAGCAATTAGACCTCTGTCAGAGTTTTTTTTTGTAAAGATTTTCCCCGCCCCCCGCC
>NW_025383336.1:351-739 GCF_016433145.1 Gracilinanus agilis
TTTTTTTTGGACCATTGATTTAGCTCCTGGTATATTTGAGCAATTAGACCTCTTTCAGAGTTTTTTTTTGTAAAGATTTTCCCCGCCCCCCGCCACCCAGTTTGTTGTTTCCCTTCTGATTTTAGTTGCATTGTTTTTGTTTGTACAAAGACTTTTTAATTTAATGTCATCGAAATTATTTATTTTACATTTTGTAATATTTTGTAACTCTTGCTTGGCTTTTTAAATCTTTCCTTTCCCAGAGATCTGACAAGGATACAATTCTGTGTTCGCCTAATTTTCTTATAGTCTCCTTCTTTATATTCAAGTCATTCACCCACTGTGAATTCATCTTGGCTTAGAGTGTGAGATGTTGATCTCAACCTAATCTCTCCCATTTTGTTTTCCA
>NW_025383336.1:833-1514 GCF_016433145.1 Gracilinanus agilis
AATTCTGTGTTCGCCTAATTTTCTTATAGTCTCCTTCTTTATATTCAAGTCATTCACCCACTGTGAATTCATCTTTGCTTAGAGTGTGAGATGTTGATCTCAACCTAATCTCTCCCATTTTGTTTTCCAGTGTTCCCAGCAGTTTTTGTCAAATAGCGAATTTTTGTCCCCAAAGTTGGGCTCTTTGCGTTTAGCATTAACGGTCTTACTGAAGTCACTTACCCCAAGTCTATCCCACTGATCCTCCCTCCTGTCTCTTTCCTAGTACCAAATTGTTTTGATGACCCCTGCTTTATAGTCATACTTTACTATCTGGTACCGCTAGGCCACCTTCCTTCACGTTTTTTATTTTTGGTTTTTATTTTTCTTAATTTCCCTTGATATTCTCTTGATATTTTTTGTTCTTTCAAATAAACTTTGTTATAGTTTTTTTCTACTTCTGTAAAAACGTTTCTTGGTGGTTTGCTAGAAAAATCTTTTCTTTAAGGGACACAATAAGTTCAATTGATTTGTATCCCTACAAGAAAAGAAGATATTGGCAAATATTAGGAATCGTTATTACCAACAGGGTAACTAGAAGAAGTTTCCATAGAGGGAACAGTGACCAATTATATAGGGTGAAATGTCAAGAGATAGAGATAGAGATAGAGATAGAGATAGAGATAGAGATAGAGATAGAGA
>NW_025383337.1:0-6330 GCF_016433145.1 Gracilinanus agilis
TGCCTGCCCTTTGATCCAGCCATACCATTGCTGGGTTTGTACCCCAAAGAGATCATAGATAAACAGACTTGTACGAAAATATTCATAGCTGCGCTTTTTGTGGTGGCAACAAATTGGAAAAGGAGGGTATGTCCTTCAATTGGGGAATGGCTGAACAAACTGTGGTATATGCGGGTGATGGAATACTATTGTGCTAAAAGGAATAATAAACTGGAGAAGTTCCAGGCGAACTGGAGAGACCTCCGGGAACTGATGCAGAGCGAAAGGAGCAGAGCCAGAAGAGCTCTGTACACAGAGACTGACATTCTGTGGTAAAATCGAATGTAATGGACCTCTGAACCAGCAGCAATGCAATGACCCAGGACAATTCTGAGGGATTTATGGTAAAGATGCTACCCACATTCAGAGGAGGGACTGCAGGAGAGGAAACATATAGGAAAAACAACTGCATGAACGCATGGGTCGGGATGGACATGATTGAGGGTGTAGACTCGAAACTACCACACCAATGCAANACACCAATGCAACTACCAACAATTTGGAAATTGGTCTTGATCAAGGACACATGACAAAACTAGTGGAAATGCGCATGGGTAGGGGGGGTGCGGGGGGGGGGGTTGAAGGGGAAAGGAGGAGCATGAATCAGGTAACCATGTTAAAAATGAATATTAATAAATGTAAAAAAAAAAAAAAAAAAGAGAGAATCACAAAGGACATTCCCTGGAATTCTGAACTGGAAGAAGCTTGGGTTGTGTTCTTAAGTCAAAGAGCTAGAAGGACAGCAAAGCAAAATCATACAGAAAATTAACAGTTATTCATAAAGTAATTATTAACAAATTAAGTATTTATGAATGTGACACTTTTGGAAGAAATTTCAATCTCAACTCAATCCTCATTTTTCAATAGGGAGTTGCTACAAGAAAAACATTTCCATAAATACATTTGGGAAAAAACATCAATTTCTAGGATTAAACATAATACAATCTTCTTGGGAAATAAACTTAGTTAAGTTTAACAATTATTTTTAAAAGCTCTCTATTTTACTTGCTATTCAATCCTTATTTATTGCCGTAGACTATATGCTAAAGGAATACATTCTTAATGTAAATGTGGCAAGTCTTTACCATCATCACATTCTTTATAGTACAATAACATAATGGAGAGATCTTCTTTCAATAATTTAATGTATGTGGGAAAGCCTTCAGCAGTATCTACTTGAACATCAAACAGATCACACTGAAGAGATACTTCATAAATGTAATGAATGTTAAATTTGGGAAATCCTTCAGGGAGACATCATCCTATAGGTGAGAGCAAAAATTCATGCTGGAAACTCTACACATATAAAGAGAATGTGGGAAAGTCTTCAGACAGAAAGAATACCTTGAAATGCACAATTTCATGATATACATTCATACATGTCAGAAACTCTTTGAATGTCATGAATGTGAGGAAATCTTCAGCATCAGAAAATTAATATTGGAAAGAAACTTACTAATTTGAGTTGGGAAGGTCCTATCCATTATTGCCCTGTTTCAAACATATAATAAGCTAATTCTTCATGAAGAGAAGCACTGTGAATGTAATGAAGTAGGAAAAGCTTCAGGTATAGCTCCAATATTAAATGATATCAAGACTCATAAAGGAAGGAAACAATAGAATGGGACTTAAAGGAGAAAAGGCTTTAAGCAGATCAAATAACATGAGAGCATTCATACTGAGAAGTGAAACCTATAAATGTGATCAATGTAGGAAAAGGCTAAAGGGAATTTTTGATATACATAAAATAATCCATATTGGGGAGAAACCTTACATCTGGAATAAAATAAATGGAGAATGTTTCAGGCTGTTCTGCTTGTATGGATTTCCTGTGACCTACCTTCCATTCTCTATGGGCTTTCTTCTTTTTCACTATTGGACTTATCCTTTTAATTATACTATATTTTTCTTTTCCAGATTATGTGTGGATCAATTTTAATAACAATTTTTACATGTTGTAATCCATATTCTCTCACCTGTTCTCTCCTCCCCACTTCCCCAAGATAGCAGGTAATATGAAATAGGTTATACATGTGCTATCTTTGCTATCATACAATATATATTTCCCTGTTCATCACACTGTAAAAGAAGACATCTGTTGTTTATACAAGAAAAAGACTCATGAGGGAAATAAAGTGAAAAATGATATGCTTCAATATGCATTCAGACTCCATCAGTTGCTTCTATGCTGGTGGATAGCCTTTTTCATCATGTCTCTCTGAATTATTTTGGATATGTGTATTCTTTTAAGTTTCACTGATGTTACTGTGTTTCTTTTCTTCTTTGGGGAGGGAATAGGGGGAGAAGAGCATTAATCACTCTATCAGTACCCTTTTGCATGCTACCATTAAATAAATTTCATGTTAAATGTTGAAAAAAGTGGTTATCAATGCCAAATATGAGTATAGCTGATTTTGCTCATGAACTATTTAGCAGGCATTTCCAAAATGCACAGCATTCATTGCCCTAGGCACTGGCAGGTAATATTAATTCCATCTTATCCCATTTCCACCCTCTTTATGTCCTCTATTAAAAAAAATAAAGTATTTACAGGACCCAGAATGAGCTCACTTAGAAAGATCATTATATTATCAAATGCATCTGCCATTGAAATAATAGCAGGCATAGTCTCTTTGACCTTATTCTTTCACTTTTATTGTGATAATCACACTTGCAGTACAAACTCAATAGTTAAAGAGTAATTAGATGCTCACATAAAACAGAAAAAAAGAGATTCACACTTTACTAAAGATGCTCCTTCTTTGCCTGGAATAATTGGTTTACCATAGCAACTATATTATGCTGGAAAAACTCCTACAAAGGCATTTTGAATTTCTTTGAATATTTTTGGGATTGCACAGTAGGAATGAAATACCTGAGATCTCTAATATTCAATATAATTTTCTCCAAATTTCTATAAAGTAAAAATCACTCACTATATCATATAAGTAAAAGATAGCTTTCCTCTACACCTTGGAAATGGAGAATGATCCTTTTGCCATCCCTTTCAAACTTGGGTGGTGCAACTTTTTAAAATGCATGCAATCTACAATGTCATTACAGATCAGTTGTTGGTGATGGAAGAGAAACTAGGGCCTTCTCTTAATGAGGCTAAATGTCTGGGAAGCTACTTGTGGTTTCAAGACACATAAGCATGAATACAACTATTTAAGTACTTAAACATGTAAGACCAGTAGAGGCTGTTCAGACTATAATTTTCTCTTGATTGCCATAGTGGCTGGATTTGAGAAACAAATTAAAACTGAAAGACATCATCGTTCTTTAAGGGTCCCCCCCATGATTTAGGGTGAAATGACCGCAAAATGAGGTAATTCTATCTCAAAATAGGGTGCCATGAATGTATATGGGAAGTGTAATGAAAAGAAATTCTTGTGATGAACCTAATAGTATCTCTCTTCGATTAGAATTGACTATATATAATTGATGGAATCAACCATTAAGAATAACTTCATGCCTCTCTAAGGGAGTTGGGAGGAAGAAAGAAGATGATTTGCTTTATCTCTATAATTTCTCTTTTGTCTCAAGGATATATCTCTAATATTAAGTATTTAATGAACTATCTTTATTGTACATTTAGTAGATCTACATCATCATCCTTATTACTACTATATGCAAGGCACTGCAAAAAATCAATAACCTGAACCACCAATGCAACAATGCAAAAGGCCTAGGAGACAAAGATGACTGAGTTTGAATCCTGGCTTCATCTCTTATTGATTTGTGCCAAGTCTCATTATACCACTGGGATTCATCTTCCTTACCTCTAAAATTTGGAAGGATCTCAAATCCCCTCTAGGTCTAACATTTCATAATTCTATATTCTCTGATTCCTTCCAGCAAGGGATTTCTAATTTAAGGGGATAAATGAGAAATAAAAGATCGCTAGCAAATCAAAGGCAGCTCTGTGTTACAGTGGATATGGTACTACTGTATTATTGATTGCTACTACTACTAATGGTTATTGTCATCAATATTAGAATCAGATCCTCAGTTTCCTTCTCTATAATGTGAAGGGGTTAGACTAGATGACCTCTAATGGCTCTTCTGGTCTATGATTCTATCTTCCTACTGGATTTCAATCCCTACCCCCATAGTAAGAGAACAGTTTCAATATAAACAATATATTTATTACATCAGCAAATTGATATCTCTTCTTCAGTGGTTATAGTTTTCTCCCTGACTCAGGAATTCAATTCCTTATTCTGTTAAACCATTTAGTTGAAGAATTATTAGGAACTAAGATTTGACAACTCATTTCAGGAAAAATCACAGGAGAAAAGGGAACCATTGTGGCTTGATAATGTCAAAATCAGAACTTGAAGCCACATCTTCCTGTCCCAAAGTCTAACAGAAACAATAATGACATTGTATCTTTCATGCCAAATGAGTGTTGTTTATAAATTAATTCCAGAGAACTACAGAGAAGGAAGAGAGATTAGCAAACTAGGGTAAACAAGAAAGTTTTTAAAAGAGTGAAATTTTGAAATAGTTCTTAAAATATGGATTGAAATTAGATAATTACAGAGAAGAGAGTTGGGAGAATACCTGGTTCCTCTAGTTTACTTTTATCTTCCTTTTGTTTGTCATTTTTCAATATATCAGAAAAAGTAATCAGAAGGATCTAGTATAAAGAGAACTACAACTTAGAATGAGAAAACTCAAATTTCATTCTCTGCTATGCGATCTCTGGCAAAGTTCAACTGTCTCCTCTGTTAAAAGTAGACATGAGACTAGATGATATTGTGTGACTTTGGCTGGGTAAATCACTTAGTGTCTTCATTACTCAAAGTGAGATGTTTAGACTAGATGGTCTTTAAAGTCTTCCAACTCCGTCTATGATTTCAAATTTCCCTTCCAGGTCTAAATCCTGTGATCATATTTATGTTAATGCAGAACCAGTTTGTTGTACATACAACAGGAGGACTAGCTAGGCTTATTTAAAACAAACATTAGCTCTCTGACCACTTCCAAGAGGGAGAAAACAGAAATATTGACCATTCTAAGCTACTATCAAAGGAATTGTAAGAAATGTCAGGTAAATATAAAATGTAAATAGAAAAACATGTACATATATAAATCTATGTGTTTTAGGTGAATGCATAATTCTGATCAGGGCAGCAAGGTGGCACAGTGCATAAAGTACTGGACTTTGAATCAGGAAGATTCATTTTCCTGAATTTAAATCTGGCCTCAGACATTTACTAGTTATGTGACCCTGGGCAAGTCATTTACTGTTTGCCTCAGTTTCCTCTTCTGTCAAATGAGCTAGAGAAGGAAGTGACAAATTACTCCAGTATCTTTGCCAAGAAAATCCCAAATGTAGTCTCAAAGAATTGGAACTTTTTAATACCTGGTACCTTCCTCCTTTTCTAGCAGTACTTGCTCTGCCTCCCACACAATATTCTATCTCCCGTCCTTATGTTTTTTCACTCACTGTTCCCAATTCCTGGAATGCTCTCTCTCCTCCCTTCTTAGAATCCTGGCTTCCTTCATAA
The DNA here is from genome assembly GCF_016433145.1 of Gracilinanus agilis. Classification (NCBI taxonomy): domain Eukaryota; kingdom Metazoa; phylum Chordata; class Mammalia; order Didelphimorphia; family Didelphidae; genus Gracilinanus; species Gracilinanus agilis. The sequence goes on from NW_025383337.1 coordinate 5,556, forward strand.
CTCAGCTGATATACCACCTTATGCTAGAGGTCTTTCCCAGGTTCGAGCTGCTAAAATCTCACCCCTATGATTACTGCTTATCTTTGCTTATGTGCTTGAGAAATCAGCTACCTAAAACCCTATCTACCTGGCCTTCCTCTTTGCATCTTCTTCAAAATTCTCTGAAATTCATTTTTTGGTTTTTTAACCCTTCACAACCTGACCCATTCCTACATTTTAAATCTTCTTACATTTTGCTTTCCCCACCCCACCTACCCAGACTCCACATACTATGATCCAGGTACACTGACCCACTTTTTTTTTTTTTAACATTTATTAATAATCATTTTTAACATGGTTACATGTTTCATGCTCCTATTTTCCCCTTCACCCCCCGCACTCCCCCCACCCATGGCCGACGCACTTTTCCACTGGTTTTGTCATGTGTCCTTGATCAAGACCAATTTCCCCATTGTTGGTGGTTGCATTGGTGTGGTAGTTTCGAGTCCACACCCTCAATCATGTCCGCCCCGACCCATGCGTTCAAGCAGTTGCTTTTCTTATATGTTTCCTCTCCTGCAGTCCTTCCTCTGAATGTGGGTAGCATCTTTACCATAAATCCCTCAGAATTGTCCTGGGTCATTGCATTGCTGCTGGTACAGAAGCCCATTACATTCAATTTTACCACAGTATATCAGTCTCTGTGTACAATGTTCTTTTGGCTCTGCTCCTTTCACTCTGCATCAGATCCCGGAGGTCTCTCCAGTTCGCCTGGAACTCCTCCAGTTTATTATTC
>NW_025383337.1:6425-6723 GCF_016433145.1 Gracilinanus agilis
GCTGGATCAAAGGGCAGGCAGTCTTTTATAGCCCTTTGAGCGTGATTCCAAATTGCCAGCCAGAATGGCTGGATCAGTTCACAGCTCCACCAGCAATGCATTAATGTCCCAATTTTGCCACATCCCCTCCAACATTCATTACTCTCCCCTTCTTTCATTTTAGCCAATCTGCTAGGTGTGAGGTGGTACCTCAGAGTTGTTTTGATTTGCATTTCTCTGATTATTAGAGATTTGGAACACTTTCTCATGTGCTTATTAATACTTTTGATTTCTTTACCTGAAAATTGCCTATTCATGT
>NW_025383338.1:0-6040 GCF_016433145.1 Gracilinanus agilis
TATCAACAGTCTAAGAAACAAAAATCACATGATTATCTCAATAGATGCTGAAAAAGCCTTTGACAAAATACAGCATCCATTGCTATTGAAAACACTGAAAAGTATAGGAATAGAAGGACCTTTCCTAAAAATAATAAACAGTATATACCTAAAACCATCAACAAACCTCATATGCAATGGGGATAAATTAGAAGCCTTCCCAATAAGATCAGGAGTAAAACAAGGATGCCCATTGTCACCTCTATTATTTAACATTGTACTAGAAACACTAGCAGTTGCAATTAGAGAAGAAAAAGAAATTGAAGGTATCAAAGTGGGCAAGGAGGAGACTAAGCTATCACTCTTTGCAGATGACATGATGGTCTACTTAAAAAACCCTAGAGAATCAACTAGGAAGCTTGTAGAAATAATCAACAACTTTAGCAAAGTTGCAGGATACAAAATAAATGCATATAAATCATCAGCATTTCTATACATTTCCAACACACTAGAGCAGCAAGAAGTAGAAAGAGAAACACCATTCAAAATCACCCTAGACAATATAAAATACTTTGGAGTATACCTACCAAAACAAACACAGCAATTATATGAAAACGACTACAAAACACTTTCCAAACAAATAAAACTGGATCTAAACAATTGAAAAGCCATTGATTGCTCATGGGTAGGACGAGCTAACATAATAAAAATGACAATTCTACCCAAATTAATTTACCTATTTAGTGCCATACCTATTAAGCTACCAAAAAACTTCTTTACTGAATTAGAAAAAAACTATAACAAATTTCATTTGGAATAACAAAAGATCAAGAATTTCAAGGGAAATAATGAAAAAAAATGTGAAGGAAGGGGGCCTAGCAGTACCAGATATTAAACTATACTATAAAGCAGCAGTCATCAAAATAATATGGTACTGGCTAAGAGACAGAAAGGAGGATCAATGGGGATAAATGACATCAGCAAGACAGTGTATGATAAACCCAAAGAGCCCAACTTTTGGGACATGAATCCACTATTTGACAAAAACTGCTGGGAAATTTGGAAAACAATTTGGGAGAGATTAGGTCTAGATCAACATCTCACACCCTACACCAAGGTAAATTCAGAATGAGTGAACGACTTGAATATAAAGAGGGAATCTATAAACATGTTAAGTGAACACAGAATAGTATACTTGTCAGATCTCTGGGAAAGGAAAGACTTAAAACCAAGCAAGAGTTAGAGAAAATTACAAAATGAAAATTAAATGGTTTTGATTATATTAAACTAAAAACAGACTTGTACGAAAATATTTATAGCTGCACTCTTTGTGGTGGCAAAGTACTGGCAAAGGAGGGTATGTCCTTCAATTGGGCAATGGCTGAACAAATTGTGGTATATACTGGTGATGGAATACTATTGTGCTAAAAGGAATAATAAACTAGAGGAGTTCCAGGTGAACTGGAAAGACCTCCAGGAACTGATGCAGAGTGAAAAGAGTAGAGCCAGAAGAACATTGTACACAGGGACTGACATACTATGGTAAAATCGAATGTAATGGACTTCTGTACCAGCATAAAGCAATTACACAGGATAGTTCTGTCGGATTTATGGTAAAGATAGCTACCCACATTCAGAGGAAGGACTGCAGGAGAGGAAACATATAAGAAAAACAAATGCTTGAACGCATGGGCTGAAGAGGACATGATTGGGGATGTAGACTCGAAACTACCACACCAATGCAACAAACAACAATTTGGCAATAGGTCTTGATCAATGACACATGTTAAACCAGTGGAAATGTGCATCGGCCATGGGTGGGGGGTGAGTGGGGGTTGAAGGGGAAAGTAGGAGCATGAATCATGTAACCATGTTAATAATGAATATTAATAAATGTTTAAAAAATTTAAAAAAATAAATAAAATTGAATTTAAAATTAAAAATAGAAAATGAAATATTAATTATATTAATATTAATTAATAAAATAATAGCAACAATGATAATATTTTCCATAAAACTCCTATGGCCTCACACTCTCTTCCAGAACCACCCATGGCTGCTATAGGTGATACATTGGAGTCTTTCATTCCTCCAACTATACCTCATTGGTGGTGGCCTATCATACTAGAGGTCCTCAGCCTTTATGTCAAACTGAAATCCAGAAGTTTTTACCAAATTTACTAAGAACAACAATGACAACAATTGACTAGATATGGATCTTTAATGTTTATGCAGCTCTTTATATAATTCTGAAAAACAAGGAAGTTTTGGGAAATTACTGCTAATTCATAACAGGACAGCTCTTCATTATGTGTCATCATGATCTCAGTTATGTATGGAGAACTCTAAGTTCTTGCATAGAATAAAAAGACCAAATCACTTCATCACTATTTACTCTGTAAGAGTCCAAATTGAAGCCTGAATAAGCTCAATCTCTTATTAATTGTTTTTCCATTAAATATTAGAAAGATACTGAGGTTTATTCTGCAAGGTGTAAATAGGGGAAAGCCATTTTCTTTAAAATGCAGTTCCACCTAGGTAATTTTACAGATTTCTTAGAGAAAAGAAGAAAATAAAACATGGTCTTGGGCTGGGTAGCATCTCATTTTCCACTGGAAAAACAAAAACAAATTTCTCTGCAATGTTTTTGTTTATTCTTATGAGAGACAAACCTTATATTATACATCTGTTCTACATGCCCTGTATATATGAAAGCAAGAAAATAGGGATATATTGTCAAGCAAGCAAACATGTATTTATTCATGCCCATCTTGTATACTGAAAGGAAGGAATGAGGTGCAGTGCATTTGGAGTCAGGGGACTTATGTGAAAATCCAGGCTCTGTCTTTTACTACTTTGGACAAAACATTTAACCTCTCTGTGTCTCAGATATTATACTGAACTTCCGTATACCTATTATTAAATAAGATAATTGGAGTAGTACTTATAATAAGTATTCTGGCATATGAGCCTATCATTTTTATAGTAATAAAAACTTTGACATTAAAAAGCTATGAAAATATGATCGATGACTGTAGAACTTACAGGCCAGAAAAGAGAGATTCTGCTAAATTAAAGGAAATGATAGTTTATGTGACATATAGTAATTGGAAGCTTCAATGCATTCACATTACTGGGTTTATATGATTTTTAGTTTGGATGTAGGGCTGAGAGAGAATAAGCACACTCTGCCATAATAACACATTAAATCTACTATGAATCAGTCACTACAATTTCCTCCTGAAAAACAGGAAGGTCTCAGTACTTCCTACTCTCCAGCAGGGATTATATAAAGATAGCTGTCTTGACTTTTTTCTGTATTTTATCCATTAACCCAGGTTTTTCTTCCTCTGGTATTATGGGATGTTTATTACCAAGAGTCTAATATAGTTTCTGGCAAAGGAAGTGGGTTAGGTTTTTGCATTATTGTCATTGCTTCCACTCTCTTGCTAGAAATTTCAGCAGAAATTCGAGCCCACTGTATGAGCTCATCATTGAGTTTTATTAGTGTTTATTGGAGGTGATCATCTCTGCTAATATTGAGCAGCTTCTATGGTCACTCAACTGTATAAAACAAGTACTACCAAGAGTATGATTTAAGTCCCCATGTTTAATATTCTTGTCATGTCTCCATTTGGTTTTACGGAGACATGGAGAACCCATGTACCCCATATACAATACCTAACTATGCTGCATTTTAAGATAAAGGAGAACTATTTCTTTACCTATATCTTCACATCTGGCCAACTCCCTCATATTTAATGAAAAGAAAACGAGTGTTATGTTAGGACATGTTATATTCATATCCTGGGAAATAATGGATGCTACCTTTGAATGACAGGGGAGGCAGTTGGAAGGCATAGAATGTTCCCAGATGCCATGAGCCAGGGGCAAAAGTTGGTTGGTCGGGCAGTATAAATTCCCCTGACAGCCATTTGAAGGGGTCTTTGGTCTTTGAACTTTGGTGTTGGGTCTTTGGGTTCCTTAGATCTTTAGGTCTCTGAATATTCCTAGCTCTTCAGGTCTCTGGGTCTCTGGGTTGTGAAGGGAGGCTGGGAGGTCTATGAAGAAGAGGGTAGAAGAATCTGAATATAATTCCTGAAGACTGTGAGAGCTAGTACATCACCAAACACTGATAGTGAAAATCTGAGAGAATAACATCACCATCATAGCCGCATCAATAGCAGTCTCTATTCTCTGGCTTAGTTGTGGCCAGGCTGGGCCAGAAGGGTAGTGGAGAACAAAGCTCCAGCTTCTACTAGATCAATATAGCATCCAGTCCTGATTGTCAACTAGTTATAGATATTAGATTGACAGGGTCTCCAATCCCAATTCCTTATCCTGTTTATCCTTCCCTGATTATAGGTTATAGATAAAGAGTGTTTAACAATTACCTTCCTGAGTGGTCTTAATATCACGACCCTTGGGGGAGGGAGCTAAGGCAGTCAGATACCAAACATGATCCAAAGCAAATCAAAGCCCTATAATAATTTAACCAAGCCCCGGTGGGACCTGAAAGGGTTACCCATTCACCTAACCTTTCGGGGTCCTCCCTAGGCAACTATTAGAGAAAAGGGAAATTATAACAACCATCAAGGGTGATCATGGTTGATGTTCCTCCATCATCTGCAACTAGGGAGAATACATACATACATTCACATCACTTTATATCTATAACTCCTTAGGACCTTTTGTTATAACAGACATTAAATGTAGAAAAATGATTCCATGATCTCAAAGGACTTGTATTCAAAGAGACAGAATGTAAACTCATTCAGTACACAGATGATTCCATTTTTGTTTTTCTTCCTCCCCCTCCTACCAGTGCCTGCACTATATTTGGATTTTTTTAATGTTTATTGAATGAAGGAAACTGGAGGAAGAGTTGAAAAATCAACACATTCACAGATTAGTTTGTACAAACTATATATAGTTGTATAAAATAGCTTATACAGGGAGTCAACACTAACAACTGACAGCATCAGGAAAGATTTTGCGTAGGAGGTAGCATCAATACTATATTTTAAATTCTAAATGGCAGAATAATTCTAAGAGCAAAGGAAAAAATTTAATATTTTTCTTAGGCAGTATGAAAGGACATAGGGAATTCACATTTTCCAGACACCAGGATTCAATGAAAAAGGTAAAAATCCAGGGGTGGTTTAGGGTCCATGGAGAAGTAGTAATAAGAAGCACTTATGTCATGCCAAAGACAGGCAGGGAACTAGAAAGGTACAGCACTACAATTAGAAATAAGGAGTTAACAGTGATATATAAGTAAAACAGATAAGTAGGATCTGAGTATAGAAAACAGTGAGTCCAAAGAGGAGTCATTAGTTTACCATAATCAAAGAAAGGAAAGGACTCTAAGATTCAGAGATGGAATTGTGTGATCAGAGAATCAATAGGTAGAAAGCTGTCAAAATCAAGCCAAGTCAATATATGAATCAATAAATATTTATGTGCTTACTATGTACCAGGAACTACATTAAGCATTGAGAAACAAGGCAAAAGCCAAATGATTCCAGTCCCAGCTACCTTATATTCTAATAGGATGGAAGTACAATGTGTAAATAAGAAAGTACATGCAGTATGCACACAGAGAATAAGGGAAATGACCTAAGCTGAATAAGTGGGAATATTTTCCTTTGAGGAGTCAGGTTTTTTTTAACATTTATTAATATTCATTTTTAACATGGTTACATGATTCATGCTCCACCTTTCCCCTTCAACCCTCCCCCCCGACCTCCCCCCACCCATGGCCGATGCACATTTCCACTAGTTGTGTCATGTGTCCTTGATCAAGACCAATTTCCAAATTGTTGGTAGTTGCATTGGTGTGGAAGTTTCAAGTCCACACCCTCAATCATGTCCACCCCGACCCATGCGTTCAAGCAGTTGTTTTTCTTATATGTTTCCTCTCCTGCAGTCCTTCCTCTGAATGTGGGTAGCTTTCTTTACCATAAATCCCTCAGAATTGTCCTGGGTCACTGTATTGCTGCTGGTACAGAAGCCCATTACATTCGATTTTACCACAGTATATCAGTCTCTGTGTACAATG
>NW_025383339.1:0-4123 GCF_016433145.1 Gracilinanus agilis
ATTTAATATTAATAAATATTAAAAAGCAGCTCCTTTTGTAGTAGTAAAGAACTGGAAACTGAAAAGATGTCCATCAGTTGCAATTATATTATACCATAAGAAATTACAAACAGATGATAACATAGCTCTATTTATCCAGTTTTTGTCTCTCTCCCAAGTTCCAGTTTCTGTTAGACCTTTAGAACTGGAAGTCTTGTAAGTTTCTCAGGCTCAAAGATGTATTAAAAAATAGAACTTGTCTTTTCCCATAAATCTTCTTTTCCTCTAAAATTTTTTTTATTATAGTTTATGGGAATATTGTTCTTTTTGTTGTCAAGCATTGTAACCTCAGTATCATTTTTTAAATTCCTCTCTCTTGCTTACTTCATATACATAAATCAGCTGTCAAATCTTATAATTTCTTTTTCTACCACATTTCTCACATGTCCCCTTCTATTTACATAACCAGCACCCAAGTTCAGTCCCTCCTCACCTCTTTTCTGGACTATTGTTTATCCTTCTAATTGGTTTTCCTTTGTCAAAATCTCTCCATGCTTCAACTCAACCTCTACTCAGTTGTTAAAATGATTTCCTTAAATTGTGACTTGACTACATAAACTCTAATGACTATTATTTCCAGAATCAAATACAAAGTCCTTTAACAACTTAGCCCCTTCCTTTCTTTCCTCTCTTCTTACATTCTACTCACTTCCTAATATGGCTAACTATATTCTCCCCATTTTTTTTCTCATGAAACACAACATTCCATCTCCTGTTTATGTGCCTTTCCTTTGACTGTTCCCCATGAATGGAATGTTCTCTTTTCCTTTTTTCTTCAAATCTTTGTCTTCCCTTAAGATTGAGCTCAAGTACCACTTCATTCAGGATACCTTTTCTGATCCCCCAACTATGGATGTCATTCTTTCTAGGGTTACTTTTCATCTGTTATATTTATCTTATCTATGTGTATTTATCTTAAGTTTATCTAATTTCTATATAGTCTTTCCTCAATTAGAATGTAAGCTTTGCTTTGTATCCCAGAATTTAGCTTAGTGCCTGGCACTTAAATACTTGTTGATTGTTTTATATGATTTAAGATTTTTTCCCCACACCTTTGGTATATTTTCCTCATTCAGAAACTTGAGTTCTTTAATACTCTCAAATAATATCACCTCTGGTATGGATCTCTTCTGTCTCTGTCTCAGTCTCTGTCTCTCCATCCACATACCCACATACACCCACATAATATATTGTGAGAATTTATTTTTTATTTACTGTGTTATTTTTATATCAGGGTCCTGGATAAAATATATATATATATATAAATTAGGAAGAATTCCTGAGACCAGGCTTCATTTCAGCCTATAGATTTTTGCATATTCTTTGTCCTGAGGAATGTGGTCTTTTTATAGACTCCGGGTAACAGGGAAATTTTACAATGAGACTTTTCCAGTGTAAGTGATCTATCCACTTGTGGGAATAGAGAGGGGTGGATAGGTTGATAAGCCATCTCTTAATTAGTTATCACCAATTAAAGATGTCTTGGGATAGTTAAAGGAGGAGCTGAATGATAACCTCCTAAAAATCTATTTATTAGGTTGTGTGATCCAGCTCAGGTCATCCTTGGTTCTGAGAGAGCCATGGAGAGCTATATCACTTTATTGGTTATGATGCTGGCTTAACCAATAAACCTGATATAATCAACAAAGTTATATTCTTACCTCAGTGTCAAGATAATTTTATTTATAACTATATATATGCATATATAGATACTTGATATATATATATATATAGTATGTCTTTTTCTATCTTTGTCCCTATCTCTATATTCATGATCAATTTCAAGCTCTTTTTTTTGTCTTTGCTCTTTTTTGGTGCCAAATCTACCTCCTTTATGAGCATATCTGGGACTTTGATGTTAGCATTCAAATATGGTGTTTCAGTGGAATGGAAAAAAAACAACAACTTTGCTTAATGGTTTTCACAAATCATTTCCATTTTGCTTCTGTTTGTAGTCCTCCTTCCATTTTCATCCTTCAATGCCCTTGGGATAACTGCTTAGCTGGATAGCTTGCCAAGCTTTCTTTAAGCTGGTTTTACTCTCCGTGGATTCTCTGTTTTGAGATGCTGTTGCTCATAATTGTCCATCGTCATTTTTCATGAGAAAATTTTGTTGAAATGGTTTTCACAAATCTTTTTTCTTCTATTTGTATATCTTTCTCCATTCTCATCCTCAAATGCCTTGGGATGATCCTGCTTACTTGGAGATTTTGCCAAGCTTACTTTAATCTGGTTTTATCTGCCCCTGCTTCCCTCTCTTTTTTTTTAAAGGAAATTATGCTGTTCATCATTTTCCGTCATCCTTCTTCATAAGATTTTACAAGTAAGTTTATATTTTAACCTGGTGTTGTTTTTGGCAGTCCTTTCTCCCTGTTTGGCAAGAAAATAAGATGTTTATACAGTAAAAGACTTTCTGAGCTCTTTTGATCTCATTGTGGCAATTAATTTATGCTTGTTAAACTTCTGGATGAAATTGTTATTGTAAGTGTTAATGTCATTTCTGTTGTCCATTTCTCATTTTAAATTTCAATTCCTTATTTAAATAATTGGGGATTAAGTCTTTTTAGTTGCATACTACATATTTTCCTCACTGTTCTTTCTTTAAAAATTAATTCTGGGGGCAGCTGGGTAGCTCAGTGGAGTGAGAATCAGGCCTAGAGACAGGAGGTCCTAGGTTCAAACCCGGCCTCAGCCACTTCCCAGCTGTGTGACCCTGGGCAAGTCACTTGACCCCCATTGCCCACCCTTACCAATCTTCCACCTATGAGACAATACACCGAAGTACAAGGGTTAAAAAAATTAATTCTTGGGGGCAGCTTGGCAGCTCAATGAATTGAGAGTCAGGCCTGGAGTCAGGAGAATTGTAAGGGTGAAAAAGAGGTCTTATGGGTTCAATATATTAAAGATGGTCACCAGAGGATTGAACTATTATCAGTTCTCAATTAAGAATAATCTCTAATCAAAATTGAGTTTTATGGAAATTTATTTACATGACAAGAGAGAGAGGAAGTAAGGAAATAAGAATCTATCCCACTAATTAGTCCAGGTAGATCTTAACCCTTAAAGGGCCTGAGGCCTGGAGGTGAATGGAGCAAATTTCATTCACAGAGACTATAAAAGGAAGTTTCTTAATAGAAGTTCAGGAAGATTCAGTCCTAGAAACTCACCACGTGGAATAGTCTCGGTCATGAACCAGCAAAGCTCCCTCAGGAACCAGCAAAGCTCCCTCAGGTACCCTTCACCAAACCAGAAAAAAGTTTCACTCACTCAACTCCCTGTTTTAAAGGGGTCACATATGCGTCACTTCCAGTGCCTTCCCCTAGCCTGCGTGTTCAATCACAATAGACACGCTTTCTCATAGAAAGCATAGGGGGGTGGTGCGTTGATTCTGATTCGTTACTCACTCTAGCACATATGGGTTAGGACCTCCCAGAATTGGAAGGTGCTATCACCTTTGGTGATTAAATCTAAAGATGGGAAGTGTAGACTTAATCAATTATCATAGAATGTGGGTTCAAATCTGGCCTCAGACACTTCCTACCTGCATGACCTTGGACAATTCACTAAACTCCAATTGCCTAGCCTAGCCCTTACAACTTTTCTGCTTGGAACTAATGCACAAGTATTAATTCTAAGATAGTAGGTAAGGTGTTTTTTTTTTTTTTTTTTTTTTAATAATCTAGGATCTTATTTCTGATGCATTGATGGCCTTGGCCATATCCAGATAGCTGTTTCATAGTGCTCAAATTAGGCTAAAAAAATCAACTACCTAAGAATAGGCCAAGGTAGATATAGCTAGACAATAGCTTATTTGAAAAAATGTCTGGCGATTTTAGCAGACTGCAAGCTCAATGAAAGTCAATATGTTGCTATAGTAGTCAAAAATCTGATTTAATTTAAAAAACCCCTTAACATCTCTCTTAGTATCAATTCTAAGATAAAAGCAGCAAGAGTGAGACTTCCGGGTTAAGATGGCGGCAGAGTAAGAAGCAGCTCTTAACCTCTCCTGACCGAAACACACAAAACTCCTCAAGGGGACATAAAAACAAGTCCAGACGAACGGAGGAACCCCACAACAGGGCAC
>NW_025383340.1:0-6581 GCF_016433145.1 Gracilinanus agilis
GGAGAAGGAGAAGGAGAATGATGTCATAGGAATTTAGGAAAGCTTTTTAAAGAAACATCCTCAGTTAAGGGGCATGATATGGATGGTGAATCAACAAAGGAGATTTTGAAGGAGTGGTCAGACTCTTAGGAGAAACAGAGGAGAGTAACATGAAAACTTTGAATGGAGAGAATGTCCAAAAGAAGAGGATGGTCAATTGTGTAAAATTCACCAAAGAGGTAAAAAAGGACTAGGTCTAGAAAAAAAGACCATCAGATATGACAGTTGAAAGATTTTTGATAATTTTTTGAGAGAGGATTTTCAGTTGTGGCATCATAAATCAGATTACAAAGGGCTCAGGAAAGAGTGAGAATAGAGGAAGTGGAGGCAATGAGAGATTTTTTGCCCAAAGTCATATAGTAAGTGGCAGACCTAGGATTTGAACCCAGGTTCTCTGATACCAGCTTTTGCACTTATTTAATAAGCAGTCTATCAACTCTGCTAAAAAAGTAATAAGCTTTGGTTTAATTTGTTCTTCGTGAATCCATACTAGCTCCTAGTAATTGTTGCTCCCTTTTCTAAGTGTATAAAAGTAATCTCTTTAATAATCCATTCCAAAATTTTGGCTTAAATGAACATTAAGTAGACACTTTCAGTATCTGCCTTGTCTTCTATGCCCAAGAATTGGAGCAATGCTTAAACTCTCTCCAGTCTTTTAGGATCTCTTTGTTCTCTGTGATGCCTCAAAGATTTCTAGTTGAGATCAACATGAACTTTTTTTTTCCCTATAACATATGATTTATCTATTCAAACTCACTTCAAGCAATATTTGAAGTTATTTAAAAGAGTGAATCATATGTGTCTTTTTTCTTTCCTTTGCCTATCTCGGGCTTCAAATCATACTTGATCAATATTAATAACGATTTTACTTAATCATTTCCATTCAACAGTTTGGTGCTCTCTGACCACGATGTGATCTATATCATGCTAGTTGGCCACAGTAAATAAAATATGTACACTTCTTGATCTCATAGTCTAGTATGGGACATTCATAACCAAAACCAACAAAAGCAATGGCAAACTAAATTGGTTGACATGAAGAATATGCATGAAGTTTGGGGAATCTGATTTGGTCACTCCTGGACCTTGTTCATGATTTTGCAAAATATTTAGGTTCTACTTGAACTTGACTGGGTCCCTCCTTTAACAAGAATTAAGGTTAAAGAAATTAAGAAATAAGGGAGTTGCTATACAGGTGTGTGTATAGTTGAAAAACATACAGATGGGCCCATATGCTATTTTTAAAGGATGTAGCAATACAATCATTCATCAAAGGTCTCTAGTTGTTTGGGACTACGAAACAACTGGTTCTTCTGTCTGCACGAAGAGCCTGAAGATGCAAGCAGGAGGCATTAAGAAAAGAGTTAATTATATATTTACAGCCTCTGTCATTTTCTACTAATTATGTCTTGGCAAGCTCTACGTGGTGGACGAGTCTTAAATCTTAGTGTCTTTAAAAAAAACTCAGTTTGAAACTGAATGGTTGTAACTTTCTAAAAGGCTCAAACTTTTCAATCATCTATGATTCCTAATTGAGGTTAAGCTCCCTGGCCTCATTCTACTTCTTTCTGAGCACTGGATAGACTAAATGGGCTGGAAAAGCAGAAAGAGAAACAGATCACCTCTGTATCACAGTGAATACAGTACTAAACTTGGAGTCAGGGAGATGAGTTCAAATCCAGCTCCAGGCACTTAATAGCTATGTAGTCCTGGACAAATTGGTTCACAAACCTGCCTCAGTTTCCTCATCTGTAAAATGGGGATAATAATAGTACCTACCTCCCAAAGTTGCTGTGTTGGACAAATAAGATCTTAAAGAGTTTTTATCCGTGCTACCTATTATTATTATTATGTTATTATTTAGCCAGAGAGTTCATAAAAAGAGCTTATGTCATCAGAGGCTAATTTATAATTCATTGTTCATCTATAGTTAATTTCTCCTGGATTGTAGAAATACACACACACACACACACACACACACACACACAATATGTGTGTGTGTCTATGCTTCAGTTAAGTTTTGATTCCAATTTCTTTTGGGCAACTAGGTAGCACAGTGGATAGAATGTTGAACTTGAAATCAGTTCAAATCTTACCTTGGACTCTGGGTAAATCATTTAATCTCTCTCAATCTTGTTTCTTCATTGGTAAAACAGAGATAATAGTAGCACCTAAACTATGTTACTGGGTTGTTGTGAGGGTCAAATGAGATATGTGTAAAGTGCTTTGCAAAATTAAAGTGCTACATAAATACTGTTGTTTTTATTATCATAACCATCATCATCAAAGTCAATTATATATATATATATATATATATATATATATATACACACACACATAGTGACTTACTGTCTCTTTACCTTTAACCAAGTCATCACATTTTTTTAGTGTTGAATTGAACAGGGACCAATGACAGAACTCTACAGTATGCAATTATAGGTCTTTATCCAAAGAGGACAACACAAAAGTGATAACTTCTAGAGGGGGTTTAGAAAGCTAGACACATAAAAGAATTAATGGAAATACGAATTATTGCAAGATTTTGGAAAATAATTTAGGATTACACCTAAAAAGTGGTTAAATTGGGCATAGCCATTGTCCTGGCATAAAAGTCAATTATGTAACATAAGGAACTATATGTGCAAAAGTATTGTAGGAACAATTTTTATAATAATAAAGACTTGGAATGAAAGCATAAGCCCATTACCTGGGGAATAGCCCCCAAATTATGCTAAATAAGGACAATGGAATATTATTGTACTATAAAAATGACAAATAGGAAGAATTCAGAGAAACTTGGGAAGACTTGTAGGAAATGTGCTGTTAGCAGAATAAGAATAATTTTTATGATATTCTCAATAATAAAGTAAAAATAATATTATTAAAATTAATCTTGAAGACATATTAAATTTATAATTGTTTGTAAAAGAGAGAAAAAGAGAGAAAGAAAGATATTATCGGGTCTTTCTAACTACCGTAGTCTCTCGGGCACTACTTTTTTCAGATTCTGGATTCCTAATTGTCTCTGGCACCTGTTCGGCCCAAACAAATTAAGGCCAGAAAGAATAAATTTGCATTCAGAACAGGAGATGATCCAAAAAATCAAGAGTTCCTAATTGCCCTCTTATATAGCCAATGATGTTACGACTATTCGGCTTTCTAATTGGGCAGTCTTGATCCTGTGTTCTAACATCCAATCATGTAATCATCTTCTTCCTTAATGTGCATGTGCCAGATAAGGGGTTACAGTTTTTATGTTAATTTCACACAATTCCCCCCTATGATTCTTTGGAAAGCCAGAATGTAAGTCTCCCAACTTTTGATTCTAAGGGGCTTACATGCTAGTCTCCCCAATGAATCATTCCATATATGGTGTCTATTCAATGTGGATTATCTTACCAGGGTGCATGAGGGCACAGAAGATATTGTACATTTCATGGAGAGTGTAACTACTTTTTGGGTAATTAAAATAAAGAAGAAAAGAATAATTGATAAGTCCACTGACAAGGAGACATTAGGGAGCATTACCCTTTTTGGCACAAGAGTTTTACAATCAGGATAAAATAACGATGCATGAGAAGAACAAAAGTGGATGGAGGGCTCAACCCCTTCAAGTTCAGTCCATTAAATCCAAAGGCTCACATAGAGTCTCATAATGTAGTGTTTGATTTCTGGAAACATCCTCTATTGCTGTCATCTTTGTAGTCCATTTGAAATCATCATGGTCCTTATAGCATCTTCTCTAGGAAATACACTTTCCTGGTCCAGATTATTGGTGATAACTTTTCCTAAAATTGCTCTAAAAAGATCTTAGACTTTGGACTTTTGGGATAATTATATAAATAAAAAACTAAATAAATTTATATTTTATTCATAATAAATACAAAATAAAAAATAACACTTCAAAAAGAAAATAACACTGAAAGACTGTCAAACTTTGAACAGTGCAGGAACCAAAAATAAGTTCAGAGAACTTGAACATGAAATATGTATCCTGTTTATTAGTAATGAGGTGGAAGATAATAGGTGCAGGATGAGGCATACATATATTAGTTATAACCAGTTTGCTGGGATTTTTTTTTGGTTGGGTATATTTATTTCTTATTATAAAAGAGTTCTATTGGGGGTAAGTCACAAGTGAAACTGATATTTTTAAAAAGGAAAAATGATCAATTAACTATTAAAAAATAAAAGCCCTCATTCAAATGGACAATAATCTATTAGTCTACATTTGAGGCATAGTCATTGAACCAACTAGTAGTCTATCATCAAGCTTATATTTCCCCATCTTGTCTATAAAGATAATAGGAGCTATTTATTAACTGCTTCAATGAAATAAAGATATACTCTACCCACAGCATATCCTTGCTTGCTCATCTTAATGTTACTTTCCAAAAAGGGACCAATACAAATTTCTGAAATGGAAAAATGCCAGGAATCCAGGCAACCTTATATGAAATAACCCAAAATGCCACTTTAAGAAGCAGTGAGGTACTCTAGAAAATCTACTGTTCTGGGAGTCAAAAGACACAGGTGACTTGAGACTTTGACTCTTACCAGTTTCCTCACTTTTAATGAAGGTCAAAACCTCCTCTGCAACTGAGAGGGTTTTCTAGAATACTAAATGGTTTAGTGATTTGCCCTGGGTCATAGAACCAGTATGCTATCAGGGGGAGGTCTTCTTTCTGAATCATCTTGTACTACTTTGTTTATATTTGTATTATTCACTTTCTATTTATACTTTTTATCTTTACTTGGGGCTTGTTGTCTCCCAACTTAGAATAGAAACTCTACAAGTAGATTTTTTTTCATTCTTTCTTCTTGTGCCTTGGTGCCAAATACAGTACTAGGCATATATTGAGCATTTAATAAATACTTGTTGATTGAATGCTTGATTAATTTGAGCATAGCAGCAGCAGAAGGAGCAGGAAGAAGTAAAGGATGATGATGAGGAAGACAGAAAAAGAAAGAAAGAAAGAAAGAAAGAAAGAAAGAAAGAAAGAAAGAAAGAAAGAAAGAAAGAAAGAAAGAAAGAAAGAAAGAAAGAAAGAAAGAAAGAAAGAAAGANAGACAGAAAAAGAAAGAAAGAAAGAAAGAAAGAAAGAAAGAAAGAAAGAAAGAAAGAAAGAAAGAAAGAAAGAAAGAAAGAAAGAAAGAAAGAAAGAAAGAGAAAGAAAGAAAGAAAGAAAGAAAGAAGGGAAGGAAGGAAGGAAGAAAAGGAAGAAAAGGAAGGAAGGAAGGAAGAAAAGGAAGGAAGGAAGGAAGGAAGGAAGGAAGGAAGGAAGGAAGGAAGGAAGGAAGGAAGGAAGGAAGGAATTGTCTTCACCAGAACAAACCTTCTAGGATGCTGCCTGTGTCTGGAAGGCTTTTTATTTCTTTTATTTTTCTGTAATCTAGTAGAAACATACAAATACTCTGGCATTATAGGGAAATAACAAAAGTCATTATCTTACATGTAATGAAGAGTATTAGAACAATAGTTAAAGGTCCCTGACTTGGTTCTAGCACCATTATTTACTACCTGTAAGAACTTGGGCAAATCATTTAACTACTTTGGGTTTTACTAATATGAAAAAATGAAAAGAGTTAGAACTAGTTGGCCTCTCAGTTCACTTCCAACAATAAATTTATGATCTTTGAGCCATGTGTACTGGGGAGGGAAATAGGGCACAGTGAATGGGATCAGAAGATCAGTATAGATTGCCTCAAAACTTAACTTGTTCAATTTTGCAAACTAGTAAAGTATTTGTAGATGATTCATTCAGATATCCTACCACCCTAGTCAGCTAACACTGGCCTCCAAGACAGATGAATAATTCAACATGCTTATCTTTCCAGTATGATCAGCCTTTGACTAACCTGAAATGTAAGTGAAGTTTGCCAACACAGATGGCTTTCTTTCTTTGATCATTTCCCAATGCCACCATGCCCTCATCCCTGCAGTAAAACTGATCTCAGATTCTTTCTCTGCCTCTAAATTTTTACTCAGCCATCTTCTCCCATCAAAACTTCATTGTAAAAGGCTCTTATTTGTCACTTGTAACTCAATTTCAGTGGCTATTTCCTTTCCCAGGGATAGTTGCGTGTTAATCTTTGAGTTACAGTTTATAGGATCCAGAGATGAGAAGAACCTTGACTAAACCCCTTCTATTTGTCGATGGAAAATTAAACAGGCAAATAAACTAAATATTAAAGACCAGAAAGTTTAGTTGACTTTCCTGATGCCACATAAGTAGCTAATAGCAGAGCAAGGATTCAAGCCCTGTGACTTAAAATCTGAAGCTCATTGCTAGACACCAGTGTGGTAACCTCTCTGTTTATGGATAGAAAGGCTATGCCTCTTGTCAATTCAAACTCAGGTCTTAAGATAGTGGTGAAAGAGGTGATCTAGAATCAGCTTTTTCCTCAACTCTGAATATCTAGCTTCCTTCAAGATATAGTTCAGGTATTGCAAACCATTTGGAATCTTTTCAGGTTTTCCCCATAAGTAAATCTCTCTCCTCTCTCTCTCTCTCTCTCTCTCTCTCTCTCTCTCTCTCTCT
>NW_025383341.1:0-2260 GCF_016433145.1 Gracilinanus agilis
ATTTCACATAAAAGAAAGAAAAAAGAGCTGTTATAATATAGGGAAAATATGAGGTGGCAAGCAAAACTTGAAGCTTACTCTCATCAGATTTGACTCAAAAAGAGAATAGTACACAATCAGTTAGATATAGAAATCTGTCTTAGCCAATAGGGAAGTAAAAAGGTTTAACAAATAAAAAATGGTCTGAGGTCTTAGTACCAGCATTTATTGAGAGAGAGAGAGAAAGAGAGAGAGAGAGAGAGAGAGAGAGAGAGAGAGAGAGAGAGACAGACAGACAGACAGACAGACAGAGAGAGAGAGAGAGAGAGAGAGACAGAGACAGAGACAGAGACAGAGAGACAGAGACAGAGACAGAGACAGAGACAGAGACAGAGAGAGATTTTAGCCTCCCTAAATTAAGATAAGATCAGGTCCCAGATTTAAGCCCAGGGAGTCAGTCTATTCAAGAGCAGAAGTAAAGAGTTCTCCAGTGCTCCTCACCTGGGTTTAAGAAGACTCCTAGTCCACTCACTTTCAAATGGTGAGGCCAATGTAGTGACATTCTGCTGGAACTTCCCCCTCCCCTAGGGACACCCACGGTGACTCTGGCTCTGCCACATTGTCATCCACCCTAATTGCTGACTCTCATGTTGATGCCAGGGGATGCCAGGGCTTAGATCTGTTCTCAGGATCAATGTCCCCTAAATAGTTTCCTTCACACAAAGGGAAAGGGATAAGACAAAGGGGTAGGGAAGACCAGTTGGGCAAGATGCTGATCGGAAGTAAAACAGTTATGAGGAGGGAAAGGGTGAAAGGAATGAAAAATAAGAATAAACAGGGGGAAAGTGGGATAGAGGGAAATACACAATTATCATAACTGTAAATGTGAATAGGATGAATTCATACATAAAACATAAGTGGATAGCAGAATGCATTAAAAACCAGAATCCTACAATATGCTATTTACAAGAAACACATTTGAAGGAGGGAGACACATGAAAATTTAAGGGACAGTGATCTCACACAAAGCTAAGACAAAAATAGGTCTAATTAAAAGAGAGAAGGAAGGGCTTCAGAAATATCCCAGGTTAAGATGGTGGCAGAGTAAAAAGCAGTGCTTAACCTCTCCTAACTGAAACATACAGGACTCCTCAAGAGGACATAAAACAAGTTCAGACGAACGGAGGAACCCCACAACAGGTTGCAGCGTGGAAGGTACGTGGAATCGGAACATTTCCATGCTATAAAGGGGTGAAGCAGCTCTCACTAAATCAGGGGCTGAGCAACCACCCCCTCCCCACCCCCTCCACACACACCACCTATAACACCGAAGCCAGCTAAAAAGAAATAGAGCAAGTTTGGGGCACCCATCGAGTCATTGGTGGCTCCAAGGCCTGTTCCTGAGAGCAGCAAGACTTAGGACCCCAAAAGGATAAAGAACGCACATGGACTTAGAGCACAGAAATTGAGTGCAGGTGTGGGCAGAGGCAGACACAGGTGCGAGCAAAGGCTCTGAAACCCTGAGTGGGGAACCAGTGCAGATAGGTATAAGACTGTGGAAGCAGCACCCTGAGACCTGTAAAGGAACCTCCGGCAGAGGATCAAGAAAGGGGGTCTTCCAGGGGGTTTGACTTTGAGAACAACCAGACCTGAGACCTCAGGAGCCTAAAAAGCGGAGACAGACTTGGAGCGTGAGGATAAAACTGAGAACGGGCTGGGCCAACAATGGCAACACAGAATGAGGAAGGCCAAAAGAGAAAAATTAACAAGAAGAAGAAGAAATCTTTAAGACTCGACAACTTTTACACAGAGAAAATCCAGACAACCAAGCAAACAGAAGAGGAGTAAAAACAAGCAATCACATCCGGACCCTCCCAAAATAATGAAAACTGGTCACAAGTTCTTGAAGAGTTCAAATCTGAGATGACAAGAAAATTGGAAAAGATTTGGCTAGAGAAGAAATAGCTCAAAAGGAAATCAGGCAAGAAAATAACAGTTTAAAAGGCAGAATTTTGCAATTGGAAAGTGAGGCTCAGAAATCAAATGAACTGATAAGCAAATTGAACACCAGAAATGACCAGATTGAAAAGGAAAACAAGCCCCTAAAGGCTAGAATTGAACAATTAGAAGCTAATGATCTCTCAAGACAGCAAGAACAAATAAAACAAAGTCAAAAAACTGAAAAAATAGAACGAAACATGAAATATTTCAATGGGAAAGTGACAGACCAAGAAAACCGGTTAAGAAGAGACAATTTGAAAACCATTGGTCTCCCTGAAAA
>NW_025383342.1:0-2136 GCF_016433145.1 Gracilinanus agilis
TACCCTTAGTATTAACTCTCTATTTTATGTTTCAGCTAATCCTCTTAGAGAGTCCAGATAGGGTACTTCCACCTCTGACTTTCAATGTCCTATATATAACATTGAAATTTTAGGTTTGGGGGCAGCTAGGTGGCTCAGTGGATTGAGAGTCAGGCCCAGATAATGGAGGTCCTGGGTTCAAATCTGGCCTCAGACGCTTCCTAGCTGTGCGACCCTGGGCCAGTCACTTAACCCCCATTGCCCAGCACTTACCACTTTTCTGTCTTGGAACCAATACACAGTATTGATTCTAAGATGTTTAAGGGTAGGGCATGTGTGTGTGTGTGTGTGTGTGTGTGTGTGGTAAAGCCAATTGAATAAATCAAATTGCCTAAAATAAGAGATAAAAGTGCTATCTTCTAAAACCTTTGCTAGGTAGGAAAGCCTCTCAATTGAGTAAAATCAACCAAAAGCATTCCTACTAAGTTTGGAAAGGCTTTGGCCAATTTATTTGCCTCTTGATGAACCAGTAGAGGAAACGGAAGTGACTGAACAGGAAGAATGTTCAGATTGATTTAGGAAATTTGGCGGTTAGACAGTCCAGTGGATTGAGTGCTGAGCCTGAATTTAAGAAGCTGCTGTTGTTTAGTTCTTTTGGAGGAGTGCCTCCTTGTTGACCCCACTTGGAGTATTTTTGGCAAAGATTCTTTGGAAAGGTTTGCCATTTTCTTCTTCATGATTCTGAAAGACCTGGGTTCAAATCTAGCTTCAGATACCATGTGACCCAGGCAAGTCACTTAATTTCTGCATTCCTCAGTTTCCTCAATTGTAAAATGGGCATATTAATAGCACCCACCTCCCAGGGTTGTTGTGAGATTATATTTGTAAGGTACTTAGCACTGTGCCTGACATATAGTAGAGTAGGTGCTTAATATATGTTTATTCTGTCTCTCTCACACCTTAAGAATTTTCTATAAAATATCAAGCCAGTTTAGTCCCAAGAAACATTTGTAGTTGAAAATTCTTCTAGTAGAGAAGAGGAGAAAGAATTGTCTCTGAAAAAGAATTGATTGAGAGGGAAGGAGAGTGACTTTAGCCTCCACCCTTCTTCCCCCATATGAACTCTTCTTTTCTGTATATAGACAAACAAGGGATACCAATTACACTGAGAACAATTATCAAAATGTAAAACAAAATAAAACCAGACTCTTAAGAATCCCTGATCTAGTTGAACTCTCTTATTTTACAGAAGATACAGTTGAGACTAAGAGTTTAATAATTTTTCTAAAGTCATACAACTACTAAATTTCAGAGACAGGATTTGAACCCACTACTTCTTGACTGTAAAGACATTCTAAGTTCCCATGTCCTAAGATCCCTTTTAGATCACTCTACATTCTACCATTCTTCCTAGAGCTAACATAGCTAGATAGAATGCTGCTTTCAAGTCATGAATATTTGAGTTCAAATCTGGCTTCAGACATTCACTAATGTATAAGTGGAAATCTTTTACCCTTGGACTTCATCTTCCAGCATTTCTTTCCCTGCATCCCCATGTTTGTGTTTTCACATTTTGTTTATAAGTTTGTGGTAAGCCCACCCTCTCTTTTCTCTCTGTGTGCATGGCTAGGTGAGCTCTGTAGTTTTTATTTTCCTTTGCTTTAAATTAGTATAAATAAACTTTATAAATATGATACTTGGAGTATTTCGGACATTAATTTTAATTCTCACACTAGCTATGTGATCCTGGGCAAGTCACTTAACTTCTATTTGCTTCAGTTTCCTCAATTATAAAATGGGGTTGATATCAACATCTATCTCTAATGGTTGTTGTAAGGTTCAAATGAGATAATTGTTAAAAAACAAAATGAATGCTTAACAGTGCTTGGCACATATTGGTACTTATTCTTCCTCTCTAACATCATCTGTTTTAAGGTACTTTCTAGTTCTAGCATTCAATGCTCTATGTTCCATATCCTTCCTATTTTGTAACATTCTACAATCTCACTTTTATCTCATTGGATGACTTATAAAGGATCAGAAGACTTGGTAGCTAATGGGTCTTACTTATTAGATAGACATGTTGTCATAGTGAATAGAACACTAGATTTGAAGTCAGGAAGACTTGAATTAGTATCCTGCCTCAAATGCTGGTTG
>NW_025383343.1:0-6992 GCF_016433145.1 Gracilinanus agilis
TGTAATAGAATATTCTATTTTCTTATTCGCTCAAGTTTCTCTTGGTGTCCCCTGCTATTCTCCCCCTCTTTCCCATCCCCCATGCCATCTTAGATTATTTAGTGTTCCACCCTCACCCTGTTAATTATTCTTCTGATTACTATAATAGTGAATATTATAATAGTGAATAGAGTTCACTACAGAGAATTAAACATAACATTTCTCTACAAAGGAATACAGATAATTAGATCTCAATGAGGCCCTTAAAAAGGCAAATTTAAAAATTATAAGTTTTCTTTCTTTCCCCTCTGTATCTTATTTACCTTTTCAGGTTTCTCTCGATTTTTGTGGTTGGATATCAAACTTTCCATTTAGCCCCGGTCTTTTCTGTGCAAATACCTGGAATTCTTCAATTTTGTTGAATGCCCATACTTTCCCTTGGAAATATATAGTCAATTTTGATGGGTAGTTGATCCGTGGTTGCAGGCCCAGCTCTCTTGCCTTTCTGAATATTGTATTCCACGCTTTGCGGTCTTTTAGTGTTGAGGCTGCCAGATCCTGTGTGATCCTGATTGTTGCTCCTTGATATTTGAATTGTTTCTTTCTGGCTTCTTGTAAGATTTTTTCTTTTGCTTGGAAACTCTTAAATTTTGCAATGATGTTTCTTGGTGTTTTCCTTTCTTGATCGAATGCTGCAGGTGTTCTATGAATCCTTTCAATGTCTATATTGCCCTCTTGTTCTAGGACTTCAGGGCAATTTTGCTGAATTATTTCTGTTAGTATAGAGTCCAGGTTTTTATTAATTTCTGGTTTTTCTGGAAGACCAATTATTCTCAAATTGTCTCTTCTAGACCGGTTTTCTTGGTCTGTCACTCTCTCATTGAGATATTTCATGTTTCCTTCTATTTTTTCAGTCTTTTGGCTTTGTTTTATTTGTTCTTGTTGTCTTGAGAGATCATTAGTTTCTACTTGCTCAATTCTAGCCTTTAGGGATTGATTTTCGGCTATAATCTTTTGGTTTTCGGCCATAATCTTTTGGTAATCAGCCATAATCTTTTGGTTTTCGGCCATAATCTTCTTGTTTTCGGCCATAATCTTTTGGTATTCCTTTTCAATCTGGTCATTTCTTGTGTTCAATTTGCTTATCAGTTCATTTGGTTTCTGAGCCTCGCTTTCCAGCTGCAAGATTCTACCTTTTAAGCTGTTATTTTCTTGCCAGATCTCTTCCATTTTCCTCAAAATCTCAGATTTGAACTTGTCCATAGCTTGTGAGGAGTTTTCCTTATTTGGGGAGGGTCTGGATGGTTGTTTGTTCTCCTCCTCTGTTTGTTCGGTTGTCTGGATTTTCTCTGTGTAGAAGCTGTCGAGTGTTAAAGACTTCTTTTTTTTGTTATTATTCTTTCTCTTCTGAATTTCCTGTAACTGGTTAGCCATCATTAGCCCAGCAGCTTCTCAGGTTTATCCTCGCTCTCAGTTTCTGTCTGAGATCTATTGGCTCCTGAGGTCTGAGTTCTAGTTTTTTCCAAGGTCAAGCCCCCTGGTGGATTCCCTTGCTTGATCCTCTGCAGGAGGTTTCTTTACAAGTCTCAGGGCGCTGCTTCCACAGTCGTATACCCGTCTGCACTGGTTCCCCACTTAGGCTTTAGTTCCTGGCTGTGTTTGCCTCCACCCACACCTCTGCTCAGTCGGCACCCACGCCTCTGCTCAGCCGGCACTCTGCGCGCCCAGCGTCCACTCTCTGCTCCCCCGCGCTCAGCTTTCGCGTGCGTTCTTGACTTAATGGGGTCCTAAGTCTTGCTGCTCTCAGGAACAGGTCCCGGAGCTGCTGATGACTCGATGGGTGCCCCAAACTTGCTCTATTTCTTTTTAGCTGGGTTCGAAGCTATAGGTGAGTGTGGAGGGGGTGGGGGTGGGGCGGTTGCTCAGCTCGCGATTTAAGGAGAGCCCTTTTTAGCCTGGAAATGTCTCGATTCCACGTACCTTCCACGCTGTGCCCTGTTGTGGGGTTCCTCCGTTCGTCTGGACTTGTTTTTATGTCCCCTTGAGGAGTTTTGTGTGTTTCGGTCAGGAGAGGTTAAGAGCTGCTTCTTACTCTGCCGCCATCTTAACCCGGAACACCGGTTTTTGGTTTTAAAACTCTTTTATAAAAATGAATAATGTGGAAATGGGTTTTGAGTGATAATACATATATAGCCTTGTGAAATTGCTTGTCAGCTCCAGGAGGGGGAAGGGAAGAGGGGAGAGAAAATGTGAATGATGTAATAATGGAAAAATATTTTTAGAATAAAATTCTATTTTTTAAAAAGCTATTTAGAAAAACCAAATTGCATATCAACTGTTAGTCCTCCAATCTCTGCAAAGAAGTATATGCATTTTCTTAACTTTTCTCTAAAATAAAGCTTCTTTGTCTTTACAATAGCCCAGCTATTGTAAGAATTTCTTACTCTTGTAATTCTAATACAAGAGAATTTCTTTCTCTTGTAATTCTTGATCTTTTTATTTATTTTTATTATAATATTGAGAATGTTACTTCTGGTTCTGTTTTTTTCCCCAGGTAAAGTGACTTGCCAAGGGTCAGATGGTTTTTAATAGTTTGTAGTTCTTATTTTGGAAATTACTCACCTTTTTTTATCACTTATTTGTGGGGAATAGCTCTTGACTTTATATATTTGCATTAGATCCCTATATAGTTTGGATATCAGATCCTTAATCAGAGATATGTTGTACCAAGTATTTTCTCTATCTTTGCTTTCCCTTTTAAAGCTAACTGTATTGATTTTGTTTATATAAATGTTTTTCAATTTAATGTAATTGAAATAATTGATTTTATCTTTTGAGATCAATTCTTTCCTATGCTTACTTAACAATTCTCCACTTGGTTATAGCTGACTTTATTCTCTTCTTTTTTTTTTTTTAATGATGTAAGGCAGCATGTCATTGCATATAGAGAGGTAATCTTGAAGCCAGGAAAACATGGGTTCAGGTCCTGCCTATGATATATATTGACTATATGGGACTCTTCTGAACAAGTTAACTAGTATTTTAGTGCTTTAGACAACCCTCTAAAACAATACATCAAAAATAAGGTATATCTCTGTATTGGTAGAAAATTTTCCTATACCTATGAAATCACAGGTCCTATCCCCTTTTTCTTTTATTTTTTAAAGTTATATTAATATGTTTTATGTTTGTATTATAAATATTTTCATATTACCTTCACCCCATGAGAGCATTCTTATAGCAAAATAAACCATTTAAGTAAAAATAACAATACAGTGACCTCATCTGAAAGTATAGGGTAACATTCAATACCTATAGCCCCCCAATATCTTAGTCTTTAATGTGTTTTCAGTTGAACTATGTGAACTGATGCAGTAAGTAGAACCAGAAGAATGTCATACACAGTAACTGAAATATTGGAGGACAATCAAATGTGATAGACTTTTCTACTAACAGCAGTTAGTAGTGCAATGATCCAGGATAATTTTGAGGGACATATGATAAAGAATGCTATCCAACTCTAGAGGAAGAAGTGTTGGAATAGAAATGCAGATGAAAACGTATGATTTATCACTTGATTAGATAGAATACATGATTTGGGGTTTTGGTTTTATAAGATTATTCTCTTACAAAATAAATAATATAGAAATGGGTTTTGAGTGATAATATATACATAACCCAGTGAAATTCCTTGTCAGTTCCCAGAGGGAGTGGGAAAGAGGATAGGGAGACAAGTTGAATCATATAACTTTGGAAAACTTATGTGTGAATTTGTTATTGGAATAAAATAAAGATAAATTTTTAAATAAAGTGTTTTCAATTAATAGAAGTATCTCTCAATCTACAGCCCACTGGGCAAAAAAGGGAAAAGGAAAACAAATCCTTATAAAAAATATGTGTAGTTGAGCAAAACAAATTCTCTCATTGTGTATGTATGTGCATACACAGACACATATATATGTCTCATTGTGTATCCCAAAATCATTACTTTTCTGCCTGGAAGTAGAGAGCACATTTTATCATCAGTCTTTTGGAATTATGAATGGTCAATTCATTGATCATATTTTTATAGATTTCAAAGTTCTATTTGTTTTATATTATTGTTATTGTTTTCTGGTTTTTCTCATTCCTTTAATTGTTAGTTTATAAAATTCTTCACTTTTATAATATGATGTTATTATAGTATAATCTGCTCTTCTGGCTCTCTTCACTTCTTTCCACATCAATCTTTCATATCTCTTTGAAATCATCTATTTCCTTCTTTCAGCATGATAGTTTTTCATAATATTCATATGCTGAAATTTATTCAATCAATACTCAAATGATAAGTGTCTCTTTAGTTTCTAGTTTTTGTTAACATAAAAAGGTCTGCTACAAATATTTCTGTAAATTTGGTACTTTCCCATTTCTTTAATCTCTTCAGGCTATAGACTTAACAGTAGTATAGCTGGATCAAAGGGAATGCATATTTAATAAAATTATGTATAATTCCAAATTGCTTTCCAGATGGTTGTACCTATTCACATGATCATCAACAGGGCATCAATATACTTTTGTTTCCAAAGTTCTACCAACTTTTGTAATTTTTCTTTTTTGTCATCTTTCTTGATATATGACATATATGAGATGGAATCTCAGAATTATTTTAATTTTTTATTTCCCTATTATTTGGAATATTTTTTCCATATGACTACAGGTCTACCTATATTATATACTTTGTATAGAGAGAATATATACTATAATTTACCAATTGGGGGATGGCTCATTCTAATAAAATTTAATCAATTATTTACATATTTTAGAAATTAAATTTTTATCCAACAAACTTGTTTGGAAAGATTTGCCCCATTTAAATGGTTTCCTTTTAATTTTAGCTTTCTTGGATTTGTTTGTACACATTTTTTAAAATTTTATTTGGTCAAAATATCTATCTCATCTTTGATGATTATCTCTATCCCTTATTTCATCGTGAACTTTTCTTCTTTCATTGATCTAATAAGTAATAGTTTCTTTTTCTAATTTGTTTACAATGTGACCTTTTATATCTAGGTCATGTCCATTTGGAGCTTATTTTTTTATAAAGTGTGAGATGCTGGCCTTAGTCTAATTTCTTCCATTTTGATGTCCAGTTTCCCAAAAGTTTTTCATCAAATAATGAGTTCTTATCCCAATAGTTGATAACTTTGCATTTATAGAATATTAGGCTACTATATGCATGTACTTCTGTATATTGTGTCCCTAATTCGTTCCACTGGTCAATCTCTCTATTTTTTTAACCAGTACCAAATTGTTTTAAGAATTTTTGCTTTATAATATAGTTTGAAATTTGTCATTGCTAGGGTCTATTCATTCCTGTTTTAAAAATGTTTTATTTTCTTTGAAATTCTAAACTTTTTTCATTTCCAAATGACTTTATTTTTATTTTTTTGTATTTCTATAAAGTTATCCAGGATAGTTAGGTGGCACAATGGGTAGATTTTAAGCCTAGAGACAGGAAGTCTCATCTTCCTGACTTCAAATTTGGCTTCCAGAAACTTACAAGCTGGGTAACCCTGAAAATGAAAAGCCCTGTTTGCCTGGTTTCCTCATATATAAAATGAGCTGGAGGAGAAAATGGCAAACTAGTCTAGTAATTTTGCCAAAAAAATCCTCAAATAGAATCATGAAGTCATACAGGGCTGAAGATGGTGGAACAACAAATAAAGTAATTCTTTGGTTGCAGCTTTTCATACATGTTATCTCACATGGTAAAATGTGAGTTTCTTGAGATTGTGGACTTGTCCTACTCTTGGACAATTAGTATTGTTCCAATCAAAAAGACCTTTCTTTATTTTTGTAAGCAGTGGTTTATAGATATATTTACATAATTCTTGTGTATATCCAAGAATGTGGATTATCAAATATTAGACACATCCTGTAGTTATTTTATTTTATTTTTTATTTATTTGTTAAAATGTATTTTTGCATGTTTACATGATTCATTTTCTTTCCCTCCCTTTCCCCCCCCACCCACCAGAGCCCAAAAGCAATTCTACTGGGTTGTACAAATGTTGCCACTTGATACCTATTTCCATATTATTCATTTTTGCTATAGAATGATTTTTTAAGGCCTAAACCCCAAATCACATACCTATATATATGTGATGTCATATGTTTTGCTTTTGTATTTCTACTCCCATAGTTCTTCCTCTCAATGTGGATAGCATTCTTTCACATAAGTCCTTCAGGAGTGTCCTGGCTTGTATGCAGTTATTTTAAATAGAATTTCAATTTCTATCTCTTCCCACTGGGTTGTGTTGGTGTTACATAAAATACTGATGATTTATATGGATAATTTATATCCTGAATTTTTATGAAGTTATTATTTCAATTAATTTTAGTTGTTTTGGGGGGGTTCTTTAAGTACACTATCATATCATGTGCGGAAAAGGGATCATTTTGTTTCCACTTTATGTTTATTCACTTGATTTTTTTTCTTGTCATTGCTATAATTAGCATTCATAGTATTAGGTCTAATATGTGGTGACAGTGGTTGTCCTCATTTCACCCCAATAATATTGAAAAGAATCTCAGTTCATCTCCACTAAATAAAATGGTAGTTCTTGATTTAGAGAGATACCACTTAATATTTTAAGGAAAGGTTCATGTTTCCTTTGTTTTCTAGTGTTTTCATAAAAATGGGTCACTTAATTAGCATTTATTAATCAATTAAAACCTACTATGTAGGGGGGCAGCTGGGTAGCTCAGTGGAGTGAGAGTCAGGCCTAGAGACGGGAGGTCCTAGGTTCAAACCGGGCCTCAGCCACTTCCCAGCTGTGTGACCCTGGGCAAGTCACTTGACCCCCATTGCCTACCCTTACCACTCTTTCACTTATGAGACAATACACCGAAGTACAAGGGTTTAAAAAAAATTTAAAAAAAAAACCTACTATGTAACAGGTACTGTGCTATATAATGGGTAGAGACGAGAGAGAGAGAGAGAGAGAGAGAGAGAGAGAGAGAGAGAGAGAGAG
>NW_025383344.1:0-5851 GCF_016433145.1 Gracilinanus agilis
TATCTATGATTTGTAAATTTTGCCTCTAAAATGTGACAGCTGAGAAACTTCGATTGGCATTCAATAACCCTTATGTATTATCATGCACAGAAATATTAAGTAATGTAATGCTTTGAGTACCAATACTAAGCTTCATTTTTACCTTTGACCTACATTGACTATGTTCCCAAACAAGCTTCTTATCCTTAAGTGACAAAGGCAATTATCAGATTGACTTGCAGAGGTTACAATTTGCAAAAGAGGTACCACTCAGGTTTAAGAGCTATAAAGGATATTAGTCAATAGCTTGAACATAATTTTATTTTATATATGAAGAAACAAAGGCTCTAAGAGAGAGTGAATTCCTGGAGAACTTGCTACTTTAGACCTACTATACACCCCTCATTCTCCAGTTTCTTTAGTCTATTTCAGTGAATGTGAAAAACTCTAGTTCTCAACTAAATCTCAACTGGGACCTGTTTGAGAACATTAATGAAATAAAATAGACCTCTGACAACTGACAAAGGATATCACAAAATTCATCTACCAGAGACAATGCTATTTAATCCTAGGTTTTCACTCAGAACCTATTATACATACACCTTTGACAAATTTTGTTATCTGTTTTCCTTGTCTACAACAGTTTAATAACAGTGAAGTAAAATGGACATGTCTATTAGGAATGGAACAGTGAGGAACTGCAGCTTCTTTTGTGACAGCAAAGAAAGCAGAATATGGCCATAAAAACTGTAAAAGTGTGGTGATCTGAATCCACCCAGCCCTGGAGCAAAACACTATTCACACTGAGAACATTTTATATTATAATCATAGCAAAGGAATTGTCTTTCATGATAATGATCCGGAAATATCAAGAAAATGTTAGCTTCTTCATAATATTTTCTTAGTTGAAAATTAATTTCTTATATTACAAAATGAGATTCTTTGTTAGAGTACCCAGTTCTTTGGGTACTCACCAGAGAAACCCATGACTGACAGTGGGAAATGGGGCTATAGTCACATTTTAATAATGCACAGAAGGCTCAAGAGCAAATAGCACATAAATAGAGACAAGAAGCAAAAAAAAAAGTATAAAGGCAGAGATCTTAGAGACAGGAGATGGGATACTGAAGTCAGGCAATATGGGAAAGAAGATCAGAATGGTGAGAGACAGAGAATTTTATTCTCATAGCCATCTATCAGAATTAGAAGCATTCAGGAACATAGACCAGGGAAGGTAGAAAACAGTATTGGTGGGCAAGAATATGACACATCATATTTATAGGTTTTAGGGGAACTGACACTTATCTGGGACACAATGAGATGAGTCCATTAACTGAGTCAAATCATCTCCAAGTTATCTGGAAAATTTTAAAAGTTAGCATATCCAAATTATCTGTAAGTTATCAGACCCATTTGCTAATCTGCTGGTCTTTACTGAGTAGGTTTGGAGTTTTCTGGGATTTACATGGCAAATAGAATATTCTTTATTGAATCATGTAGGTAATAGGAGGGTACTAGAATTTATCGAATAAGGAATTGTCATGTTCAGATTGAATCATTTTAGTGATTGAAAAAAGAAGAGAGGATAGCATCAAAAACCTCTGATATTAGTGCCTAGATGGCTTCCATTGATTCAGCACATATTACTATGATATGATTTTTGGTTAATATACAATACAATTAACAAATTATATTTGTTTTTTGGGGAGTGAGGCTGATTTTTATGTAACTTCAAGGTTTTTTTATTGAAATCTTACTTATCTCCCCTTTGTACTGACTTTTTAAACTTATTACACTGGCTAGAAGACAGGAGGTACTCCAGGGGACCAGAATGAGATACAATTTTTAAACATCTTTTGATTAAAGAAGTTGAAAAGTATGCAATGAAAAATCAAGAAGATTTTCATATAAAATGTTATTTTAAAAAATTGGTGCATAAAAACACCATCCTTAGGTTTCTGTGAAATTTTGGAACATTGGATAACTCCTTTACTGACAATTGAAGTTAAATGAGATGTTACTGAAATATTCTGTACTATTCCAAGACTCTCTGGGGCTTATTTGAATAATGACTCCTAAAGTATACCTAAAGTAACCTAAGAATGCTCTGAGGGCTTAGAATTGGTGATCACAGCAATTCTTTTGTCCACAAGTTTTCAGTTTCATACTGAGAATTTCAAAGTCATTAGAAATACAGTTGGAATGGAAACATGATAAATTGCCCCTATAGGCTTGTCTCTTTCTAATTGCTTAACTTTTCCTTATCCATTAGATTTAGAATTATTTTTAAGATCTAGAAAGGACATTATAAGTCACTGAATCAAAGCCCACCATGTTGCTCATGAGGAAATGGGCTTAAAGATGGCTAGTGACTTGTCTAGAGTCACACAGCTAATAAGAGTCTGAGGTATAATTTAACCACAGGCGTTTGTGATTCCAATGCCAAGTTCTTCCCTTTATACTATACTACCTTAAAAAAAAGCAGAAACAAAAACAAAAAAGGATCTAAAATTTATTAAATATAAAATTGACATTTGTAAAGTACTTTACATATTTAATTTCCTTGGATC
This sequence comes from Gracilinanus agilis, assembly GCF_016433145.1. Classification (NCBI taxonomy): domain Eukaryota; kingdom Metazoa; phylum Chordata; class Mammalia; order Didelphimorphia; family Didelphidae; genus Gracilinanus; species Gracilinanus agilis. The sequence continues at coordinate 2,550 of NW_025383344.1, forward strand.
TTCCACAGAACCTTGTAAAGTACATACTATTATTATCTCTCCTTCTTACCTCTTTACAAATTAGGAAAATGGGATATTCTACTAGTTAAGTGGATTGCTAATCACAGAATTACTAATGGTCTGAGTCAAATTTTGAACCAAAAAGAGAGGAAGCTAGATTGCTCAGTGAATAGAGAACCAGGCCTAGATAGGCAGGGTTCTGGGTTCAAATTTAGACTGAGATATTTCTGGCCCTGTGGTCCTGGCTGCATAATTTTACCTCAATTGCTTAGTCATTACTTCTATTTTGCCTTGAAAACATTACTTACTATTAATTCTAAGACAAAAGTTAAGGGTCTAAAATAATTAGAAAATGAATAAGAAGATAAATAATGAAGGGTTTTGAATGGCAAATAGAATATTCTTTATTGAATCATGTAGGTAATAGGAGGGTGCTAGAATTTATCGAATAAGAGATTGTCACGTTCAGATTGCATTTAGGACAATCATTTTAGTGGTTGAAAAAAGAAGAGAGTGATCACTTGCCAAGGCTACTGAGGGGTCAAAGAGAATGAAAACTGAGGAAAGAGTTATTGGATCTGACAACTAAGACTTTATTAATAACTTTGGAGAGAGTGATTTCATTGTTGCAATAAGTTTGAAGCCAGATTGCATGTGGTTAAAAAGAGAGTGAGAAAAGTAAATAAACGTGGAAGAACCTATTGTAGATGACCTTTCGAAAGAATGTAGCTACATAAGGCAGAAGAGATTTAGGACAACAGGTAGCAATAACTGAAGGATCAAGAAACTGTTGTTTTCTTATGGATGAAGCATATTTTTAGGCAGTAGGAAATGGACCAAAACAAAAGGAGAGATTGAAAATAAGTGAAAGAGAGGTGATAACAGAAGGGGCCAATTTGCTAGAGTAGATGAGATTGAATGGGATCATATGAAAATTTTGAATGGTTATACTTGGATAACACTCTTTTACATAAGTCCTTCTGGAGTGTCCTGGATTGTTGCATTGATACTAGCAGCAAAGTCCATTGCACTGGATTTTTCCACAATGTTTTACTTTTTGTGTACAATGTTCTTTGGCTCTGCTCATTTCACTCAATATCAGTTCATTGAGGTTATCCAAGTTCATATAGAAAGCCTCCAGATCATCAATCCTTACAGCACAATAGTATTCCACCACCATCAGATACTACAATTTTTCAGCCATTTCCCAATCAAGGAACTCCCCTTCATTTTCCAATTTTTTTTCCACCACAAAGAGCATGGCTACAAATATTTTTGTACAAGTATTTTTTCTTATTATATTTTTGGGGTACAAACCCAGCAGTGGTATGGCTGGATCAAAGAATATACATTATTTTAAAGCCCTTTGCACATACTTAAAAATTGACTTCCAGAATGACTGGATTAATTCACAACTCCACCAGCAATGGATCCCCTCCAGCTTTTATTATATTCCTTTACTGTCATACTGGACAATCTGCTAGATGTGAGTGTTATATCAGAGTTGTTTTGATTTGCATTTCTCTAATCATGAGGGATTCAGAACATTTTTTCTTATTTTTATTGATAGTTTTTATTTCTTTATCTGAAAACTGCCTATTCCTGTCCCTTGACCATTTGTCAATTGGAGAATGACTTGATTTTTAATCCAATTGACATCGCTCCTTAAAAATTTGAGGGATGAGACCTTTGTCAGAGGTTTTTTTTTAAACATTTATTAATATTCATTTTTAAAATGGTTACAGGATTCATGCTCCGACTTTCCCCTTCACCCCCTGCACTCCCCCACCTATGGCCGATGCACAATTCCACTGGATTTAACATGTGTCATTGATCAAGATCTATTTCCAAATTTTTGATCATTGCATTGGTGTGGTAGTTTCAAGTTTACATCTCCAATCATGTCCACCTCAACCCATGCGCTCAAGCAGTTGTTTTTCTTATATGTTTCCTCTCCTGTAGTCCTTCCTCTGAATGTGGGTAGCATTCTCTACCATAAATCCCTCAGAGCTGTCCTGTGTCATTGCATTGCACCTGGTACANGTCCACCCCGACCCATGCGTTCAAGCAGTTTTTTTCTTATATGTTTCCTCTCCTGCAGTCCTTCCTTTGAATGTGGGTAGCATTCTTTACCATAAATCCCTGAGAATTGTCCTGGGTCATTGTATTGCTGCTGGTACAGAGGTCCATTACATTCCATTTTACCACAGTATATCAGTCTCTGTGTACAGAGTTCTTCTGGCTCTGCTCCTTTTGCTCTGCATCTGTTCCCGGAGCTCTCCAGTTCACCTGGAACTCCTCCAGTTTATTATTCCTTTTAGCACAATAGTATTCCATCACCAGCATATACCACAGTTTGTTCAGCCATTCCTCAATTGAAGGACATACCCTCCTTTTCCAGTTCTTTGCCACCACAAAAAGCGCAGCTATAAATATTTTCGTACAAGTCTGTTTATCTATGATCTCTTTGGGGTACAAACCCAGCAATGGTATGGCTGGATCAAAGGGCAGGCATTCTTGTATAGCACTTTGAGCATGATTCCAAATTGCCAGCCAGAATGGCTGGATCAGTTCACAACTACACCAGCAATGCATTAATGTCCCAATTTTGCCCCACCCCCTCCAACATTCATTACTCTCCCCTTCTTTCATTTTAGGCAATCTGCTAGGTGTGAGGTGATACCTCAGAGTTGTTTTGATTTGCATTTCTCTAATTATTAGAGATTTGGAACACTTTCTCATGTGCTTATTGATACTTTTGATTTCTTTACCTGAAAATTGCCTATTCATGTCTCTTGCCCATTTATCAATTGGGGAATGGCTTGATTTTTTTATACAATTTCTTTAACTCCTTGTATATTTGAGTAATTAGACCCCTGTCAGAGTTTTTCGTTATAAAGATTTTTTTCCCAATTTGTTGTTTCCCTTCTGATTTTGACTATAATGTTTTTGTTTGTACAAAAACTTTTTAGTTTAATATAATAAAAACCATTTAATTTACATTTTGTAATTTTTTTCTAACTCTTGCTTGGTTTTAAAATCTTTCTTTTCCCACAGATCTGACAAGTAAACTATTCTGTGTTCCCTTAACTTGTTTATAGTTTCCCTCTTTATATTCAAGTCATTCACCCATTCTGAATTTATCTTGGTGTAGGGTGTGAGATGTTGACCTAGACCTAATCTCTCCCATATTGTTTTCCAAATTTCCCAGAAGTTTTTGTCAAATAGTGGATTCATGTCCCAAAAGTTGGGTGTTTTGGGTTTATCATACACTGTCTTGCTGATGTCATTAACCCCAAGTC
>NW_025383345.1:0-683 GCF_016433145.1 Gracilinanus agilis
ATTTCCCAATGGATAGTTTAACTACTCTTCCCTCTCCGGGTTGATTACACTAAGAGTAAGGTTTGATTATTACCTCTTAATGCTCTCTTCCTCTCCTTCTTATAATAGTATTTGTCCCCTCTCCCTTCCATGCCCTCTTTGTGTGTAATAGAATATTCTATTTTCTTATTCACTCAAGTTTCTCTTGGTGTCCCCTGTTATTTAACCCCTCTTTCCCATCCCCCACGCCATCTTAGATTATTTAGTGTTCCACCCTCACCCTGTGAATTATTCTTCTGATTACTATAATAGTGAATATTATAATAGTGAATAGAGTTCACTACAGAGAATTATACATAACATTTCTCTACATAGGAATACAGATAATTAGATCTCACTGAGGGCCTTAAAAAGGCAAATTTAAAAATTATAAGTTTTCTTTCTTTTCCCTCTGTATCTTATTTACCTTTTCAGGTTTTTCTCGATTTTTGTGGTTCGATATCAAACTTTCCATTCAGCCCTGGTCTTTTCTGTGCAAATACCTGGAATTCTTCAATTTTGTTGAATGCCCATACTTTCCCCTGGAAATATATAGTCAGTTTTGATGGGTAGTTGATCCGTGGTTGCAGGCCCAGCTCTCTTGCCTTTCTGAATATTGTATTCCAAGCCTTACGGTCTTTTAGTGTGGAGGCTGCCAGATCCTG
>NW_025383345.1:775-5265 GCF_016433145.1 Gracilinanus agilis
TCGAATATGGTGGGTGTTCTATGAATCCTTTCGATGTCTATATTGCCCTCTTGTTGTAGGACTTCAGGGCAATTTTGCTGAATAATTTCTTTTAGTACGGAGTCCAGGTTTCTATTAATTTCTGGTTTTTCTGGAAGACCAATTATTCTCAAATTGTCTCTTCTAGACCGGTTTTCTTGGTCTGTCACTCTCTCATTGAGATATTTCATATTTCCTTCTATTTTTTCAGTCTTTTGACTTTGTTTTATTTGTTCTTGTTGTCTTGAGAGATCATTAGCTTCTAATTGCTCGATTCTAGCCTTTAGGGACTGGTTATCGGCTATAATCTTTTGGTATTCCTTTTCAATTTTGTCATTTCTGGTGTTCAATTTGCTTATCAGTTCATTTGATTTCTGAGCCTCACTTTCCAATTGCAAGATTCTACCTTTTAAACAGTTATTTTCTTGCCAGATCTCTTCCATTTTCCTCAGAATCTCAGTTTTGAACTCTTCCATAGCTTGTGAGGAGTTTTCCTTATTTGAGGAGGGTCCGGATGCTTGTTTGTTCTCCTCCTCTGTTTGCTCGGTTGTCTGGATTTTCTCTGTGTAAAAGCTGTCAAGTGTTAAAGACTTCTTCTTTTTGTTATTATTCTTTCTCTTCTGAACTTCCTGATGCTGAGTAGCCATCATTAGCCCAGCAGCTTCTCAGATTTATCTTCGCGCTCAGTGTCTGTTCGCGATCTATTGGCTCCTGAGGTCTGAATTCTGGTTTTTTCCAAGGTCAAGCCCCCTGGTGGGCCCCCTTGCTTGATCCTCTGCAGGAGGTTTCTTTACAAGTCTCAGGGCGCTGCTTCCACAGTTGTATACCCCTCTGCACTGGTTCCCCACTTAGGCTTTAGTTCCTGGCTGTGTCTGCCTCCACCCACGTCTCTGCTCAGCCGGCACTCTGCGCCCAGCGTCCTGCTCCCGCGCGCGCTCAGATTTCGCGTGCTTTTTTTGACTTAATGGGGTCCTAAGTCTAGCTGCTCTCAGGAACAGGTCCCGGAGCTGCTGATGACTCGATGGGTGCCCCAAACTTGCCCTATTTCTTTTTAGCTGTGTTCGGAGCTATAGATGAGTGTGGAGGGGGTGGGGGTGGGGCGGTTGCTCAGCCCGCGATTGAGTGAGAGCCCTTTATAGCCTGGAAATGTCTCGATTCCACGTACCTTCCACGCTGTGCCCTGTTGTGGGGTTCCTCCGTTCGTCTGGACTTGTTTTTATGTCCCCTTGAGGAGTTTTGTATGTTTTGGTCAGGAGAGGTTAAAAGCTGCTTCTTACTCTGCCGCCATCTTAACCCGGAACCTCTGCCCTAACATTCTTGAACAAGAGGGTAAAGTAGAGATTGAAAGAATCCACAGATCACTTCCTGTATTAAATCCCCAAATGACAACATCTAGGAATGTTGTAGCCAAGTTCAAGAACTTCCAGACAAAGGAAAAGATCCTACAAACTGCTAAAAAGAAACCATTCGATGTCATGGAGCCACAGGTAGGATAGCATCCATACTAAAGGAGCAGAGGCATGGAATATGATATTCTGGAAAGCAAGGGAACTACCCAGAAAAATTGACTATATTCTTGCAGGGGAAAGTATGGTCATTTAATAAAATAGAAAACTCCAAGCATTCCTAAAGAAAAGACCTGTTTTAAACAGAAAATTTGATGCCCAAACACAGAACTCAAGAGAATCACCAAAAGATAATTAAGTAAAGGGGAAAAAATTCATGGGACCCAATAAGTTCAAATGATTTGTGTTCCTATAAGAAAAGATGACATATATAACTCTTAAAAATTATTATCATCAGCATAGCTAGAAGAAGTATAGTTAGAGGGTACAGTAACAACTGCATAGGAAGATATGTCAAAAATATATTAAAAACTAGGGGTAAAAAAGAGGATAATACTAAGAGAAATGGGAAAAGAGGTAAAATGGGCTAAATATATATTTCATAAACAAGAACATGGGAAAAAGGGGGAGAAGACCAATACATTGGAAGGGTGGAAGAGATTGGTGACAGGAATAATGAACTGGAGGCATTCTGTGTAAAATGGAAAGACCTCCAGGAATTGATGCAGAGCAAAAGGAGAAGAACCAGGAGAACATTGTTCACAAAGACTGATGTACTGTAGCACAATCGAATATAATGGACTTTTCTACTTGCAGCAATGATTCAAGACAATACAGAGGAACTTATGAGAAAGAACGCTATCCACATCCAGACAAAGAACTGTGGAAGTAGAAATGCAGAAAAAAAAAAACCATATAATTGATCACATGGCTTGATGGGGATTTGATTGGGGATGTTGACTTTAAATGATCACTCTATTGCAAATACTGACAATATGAAAATAGGTTTTGATAAATGATACAAGTAAAACCCAGTGGAATTGCTCATCAGCTCCAGGAGAGGGGAGAGAAAGAACTTGACTTATGTAACCATGGAAAAACATTCTAAATAAATTAATTAAATAAAAGATTTTGAGAAAAGAAATAAGAATGTTAGTGGTATAGGGTTTTAGGGGAAGGTCATAAAGGAGAAGGTCATCATATGTTTAGAGGTAAAAGCATATTTAATCTAAACTTTTCATGTTATAAATGAAGGCGATTAAACCAAGAGAGATTTGCCTGGATCATATAGGAAATGATCTTGGATTCAAACTCAGTTCTACCAAACCCAAATCTAGTGTCTGATCCATTGAATAGCACTTCATCTCCAATATTTTTGGAACACTAGTATAAACCTTAGGTTGCCCATCTGTTTTCTTTTACTCTTGCTACATGATCATCACTTCCTTTTCCAGTCATACATGTCTTTGATGACTTTTATACAAATTCTCAGCCACAGACCATGAGTTTTCACTTTATCTGTTTCTTGGTGTGCTTAGCACAGTGCTTGGAACATAGTAAGTACTTAAAAAACATGTCTTCATTCATTCATTATTGATTTTTGTTATAGAATGAGTTTAATTCATTTAATTCCATGGACTTTAGACACTATTGTAAGGAATTAAATTTAGGGGTTTGACTAAATATGTGAGAATTATAAAATAATATGGTGGTTACTGATTTGAAACATTATAGCTCAAGTCAGAATGATTTTAATAGCTTTTATTTACAAAGAGGTGGAAAGAGCAAAAGTAGAAAAATACAAAAAGAGGGTAGAGAAGATGTCTAGCCTATCACACTAAATATTGCTCCAGTGCTCAGTTCAGCCAAGCAGTGCTTGTTAACCAGTGACCTGGGGACCTGGTATTCCATCCACATGGCCTCCTCCAAGAGGGGAAGGTCTCTCCAGAAATTAATCTCTCCAGAAGCCAGGAAAGGAAGGCCAGCTACTCACTCACCCAAGAAACAGTACAAGAGCCAAGGTTTCAAGTCAAAGCTGAGGTCCAAGTCCAAAGTCACCTCCAAGAGGCAGGTTACCAGCTAAAGCTCTGAGCCAAAGACTCAAGCTGAAGCTCCAAGCCAAAGCCCCAAGCCAAAGACATTAAGGACTTTTAATAGTCCTCTTTCCATGCCACTTCCTGTCCCTTCCCCTCTTCACAGGGGCCAATAACAGTTTCAAAATTGCCTAGCACTGCCCGAGTGGGCAGTGCCTATGGGATCCACCTCTCATCCTCTGAAGATTTGGACTCTTATCAAAGAATTCACAAGTTTCTGTTGTATTGGGTTAAAATGGTGGCATTCTCCAAGTAAGTGACTTGTGAATTCACTTACTTGATGGCTAAAAAAGTATTAAGTAGGGGCTAAGTAGGGGGTAAGTAGGGATTCCTTGATTAACTTAAAGTAGACAAAGAGAATAAGGAATTCCCTTTCATACCATCTAGACAAGCTTCTCATTTTATAGATGAAGAATTCAAAGCCAGAGTAATTAATTGTCCAAGAATTCATAATCGTAGAGTAGACTTGAGAAGGGATTGTAAGCCTGGGATCATTCATCCCCAAGCAGTCCATGGCTTGATTTCAGGAAATCAATGGCTTCAATGGGAAACAAATTTATTGCCCCAATCACTAACTGAAATTTAATATTTCCTCTAATTCTGAATTTAAAAAAAAATCTGAGGAGAGATACATTCAACTGTTTGATTAACCCAATTCTTTTTTTTTAAACATTTATTAATAATCATTTTTTAACATGGTTACATGTTTCATGCTCCTACTTTCCCCTTCACCCCCCGCACTCCTCCCACCCATGGCCGACACACATTTCCACTGGTTTTGTCATGTGTCCTTGATCAAGACCAATTTCCAGATTGTTGGTGGTTGCATTGGTGTGGTAGTTTCGAGTCCACATCCCCAATCATGTCCACCCCGACCCATGCGTTCAAGCAGTTGCTTTTCTTATATGTTTCCTCTCCTGCAGTCCTTCCTCTGAATGTGGGTAGCATTCTTTACCATAAATCCCTCAGAATTGTCCTGGGTCATTGCATTGCTGCTGGTACAGAAGCCCATTACATTCAATTTTACCACAGT
>NW_025383346.1:0-2773 GCF_016433145.1 Gracilinanus agilis
ATCTACTTTTCCCAGTGAGTGAGGCACTTGTAGTTGGGGGGGGGGGGCAGAGGAGGGATTTATGCTTCACCTTGAAAAGTTGTTGTATTTCTCTCTTTATTAAAATTTCTCAGTCAATAGCCCTTTGGAAACCAAATCAAGTCAACCAGCATTTATTTATTTATTTTGTTTATTTGTTTATTTTAATTTTTTAAACTCTTAACTACNGTCAAGTGACCTGCCCAGGGTCACATAGCTGGGAAGTGGCTGAGGCCGGGTTTGAACCTAGGACCTCCAGTCTCTAGGCCTGGCTCTCAATCCACTGAGCTACCCAGCTGCCCCCTCAACCAGCATTTATTAAACCTCAACTGTGATCCAGGTGGGCAACTAGGTGGCACAATGGATAAAGTGCCAAACCTGAAGTCAAGAAGACTGACTCATCTTCCCAAGTTCAAATCCTGCCTCAGACACTTACCAGCTATGTGACCCCAGATAAGTCACAGAACCCAGTTTGCCTCAGTTTCTTCATCTGTCAAATGAACTAGAGAAGGAAATGGCAAATCATTCCAGTATCTCTGCCAATAAAACCTCAAATGGGGGTCATGAAGAGTCAGACATGCCTGAACAACAAAAATATTCCAGGCACCTTGTTGAGCCATAAGGTTACAAAGACAGACAAAAATAGTCCCTGCCCTCAAGGAGCTCACAGTCTAAATGTGAAAACTTAAAAAAAGAAGAAGAAGAAAACAACAACAACAACCAAAAAAGGTGGGGACAAACATTTCAATAGGACCTCTTCCAACTCTAGATCTGTAAATCAACACTTCTTGTGGGTTTGTGATCTCATCCTTATGGGTACCAATTCCTACTGGGAAGATGCTTCTAAATTCCTGCCTTTTTATCCTCTTGTTAATGTTCTTCCCTCAATTCTCCATAAAGGCCTTTCTCTGAGTCTAAGTGTGGTACACTCACTGTTCATCTATTGTTTNTCTCATCCTTATGGGTACCAATTCCTACTGGGAAGATGCTTCTAAATACTTTACTCTGAACTTTTATTTTTTAAATATATTTCATATGCATTGTATAAAAGTACTAATATAAGCTATATCAGACTATTTACCCGCTGGTGGGGGGCGGGGAGGGAAGGAAGGAGAAAATCTGAATCCTAAAATGTCAGGAAACAATTGACAAAAGTTATTTCCACATGTAACTGAAAAAAATTAATAATATATTATATATAAATAACCATTTATATTTATATATAGATAGAGCGGGAATCTGAATCACAAAATGTCACAAAATAATTGTAAAAAAAAAAGTCCATGTTCCAAAAAAATTTTAATTAAAAAAATTTCTATATATTTATATTTCAATGGTTCTGTCTCTGTGTCTCTGCCTCTTTTAACATCATTGTTGCTAACCTGTCCTTCCTTATTCCATTCTCTCAACTTAAAACTTTTTGTTTTTTTGGTAACAAAATAAATCCACACAGTGACTATTCAAAAAGAAATGTCTCTTTCTGCACCTGTCAGATGGTGATTAACATGCTTCACCCTAAGACTTCTGCAGATATGGTTGGTCATTGCATTAATCAGAGTTATCAACACTTTTCAAGCTGTTTTGCCTTATAATGTTGTCTTTCTTGCATATGTTGTTCATATGCTTCCGTTCATTCCTGATATTTTTATTTCTTAGGATTCTCTGAAAACATCTTTTTCATCATATCTTGCAGGCTTATTAATATTCCATAGTACGTTCATATACCACAATTTATTCACCTAGTCCCCAAATTTGTCAGACTCCCCTTAGATTGAAGTTCCTTAGCTTTCTTTTTTACCTTTCTGTCCCCCCTTCAGGAAAGAGACTTTTGCTTACAACCATTCGATGATCCCTTTTAGTCTCGCTTTCTGCTAATAACAAGAAATAAAATTAATAACCTCTGCCTTAGTTTCCTCAACTGAAAAACAGGGATAATAATGGTACATATATCACAGGATTATTACAAGATGAAATAAAATAGATCTTTGAGGTTTGCAAAGCAGTCTGGGAAGTAAGTGCTATTGTTATCCACATTTTATGGAAGGAGAAAATAGATTTGAGTAATTTATCCAAAGTAACAAAAAATAGTAAATGACTGAATGCAGATTTGGACTCAAGTTTTTCTGACTCCAAGTCTAGTGCACTATCCACTGCACCCCCTAGCTATTACTCAACACTGTTTACTTATTGAGTTTGATAAATCTCTAGACCAAACTGTTTCTGTATGTGGGTATGTGTGCTCATCTCTCCTTCATTGAGTTCAAATATGAGTCAGTCTTTATCCCACCTTTCTCCCCTTCTTCCATGTTTGTATTCTCTTCTCACACACCCCAATTAAAAGAAATAGCAAGTTCCCCTCTCCCTCATTTTTCCTCCTTTTTACACCAATATATCCTTTTATTTTCCCTTCTCTTTTCTACCTTAAAAGCCTCAGAACAGAAACAATCCATTTCCAGGGCTTCTGGTTTTCATCTTTAACTACCTTAATACCTTTTGAAGACACTAAGGTTCTGAAGTCACCTTTGTTTCGTCTCTGCCATTAGAATGTTAACACTGAATCGTCATATAGCAGCTTCCAAATTGTTCAAATAAATTGACCTTTCTAGGCTTCTAGGTTTCTCTTGACCCTTGTGTGTGCATTTCAAAGTTACTACTCAGCTCTGATCTTTTCATCAGAAAGAAATGTTTGAAAGTCCACTATTCCTTTAAAGATCTCTCTCTCTCTCTTTCTCTCTCTCTCTCTCTCTCTCTCTCT
>NW_025383347.1:0-260 GCF_016433145.1 Gracilinanus agilis
TTATATTTTTGTAAATATTCATCCATATCTCCTAAATTGTTATATTTATTGCCATATAGTTGGGCAAAATAGTTTTTAATGATTGCCTTAATTTCCCCCTCATTGGAGGAGAGGTCTCCCTTTTCATCTTTGATACTGTCAATTTGGTTTTCTTCTTTCCTTTTTTTTTATTAGATTGATCAGTACTTTGTCTATTTTATCTGTTTTTTCAAAATACCAGCTTCTAGTCTTATTTATTAATTCAATAGTTCTTTTACTTT
>NW_025383347.1:350-3360 GCF_016433145.1 Gracilinanus agilis
TTTTTTCAAAATACCAGCTTCTAGTCTTATTTATTAATTCAATAGTTCTTTTACTTTTGATTTTATTAATTTCTCACTTGATTTTTAGTATTTCTAATTTAGTTTTCATCTGGGGATTTTTAATTTGCTCGCTTTCTAATTTTTTGAGTTGCATGTCCAATTCATTAATCTCTGCCCTCCTTAATTTGTTAATATATGCCCTCAAGGATATAAATTTCACCCTGAGTACTGCCTTGGCCGCATCCCACAGAGTTTGGTAGGATGTCTCATCATTGTCATTCTCTTCAATGAAATTGTTGATTGTTTCTATGATTTCTTCTTTAACTAATTGGTTTTGGAGAATCATATTATTTCATTCCAATTAGTTTTTGATTTGCCTATCCAAGTGCCCTTATTAATTATTATTTTTTGCATTATGATCTGAGAAGGTTACATTTATTATTTCTGCTCTTTTGCATTTGTTTGCAATGATTCTATGCCCTATAACATGGCCAATCTTTATGAATGTACCATGTGCAGCTGAGAAGAAGGTGTATTCCTTTTTGTCCCTATTTCTTTTTCTCCACATATCAATTAAATCTAATTTTTCTAGGACTTCATTCACCTCTTTTACCTTTTTCTTATTTATTTTTGGTTTGATTTTTCTAGATCTGAAAGAGGAATATTTAGATCTCCCACTATTATAGTTTTACTATCTATTTCCTTCTTGAGCTCTGCCAGTTTCTCCTTTATGAATTTGGATGCTATACCACTTGGTGCATACATATTGAGCAGTGTTATTTCCTTATTGTTTATACTGCCTTTAGTCAGGATGTAATGACCTTCCCTGTCTTTTTTAATCATATCTAATTTTACTTTGGCTTTGTCAGAAATCACAATTGCCACTCCTGCCTTCTTTTTCTAATTTGACGCCCAAAAGATTTTGCTCAAGCCCTGAACCTTAAACTTGTGTATGCCTACTCTCTTCATATGTGTTTCTTGTAGACAACATATGGTAGGATTTTTGTTTCTTATCCACTCTTCTATTTGCTTCCATTTTATGAGCGAGTTCATCCCATTCACTTTCAGAGTTATAATTATCAGTTGTGCATTCACTGACATTTTCGTATGCTCCCCTATTCTTACCTCTTCTTCTTAAACTATTCCCTTTTAAACCAGTGGTTTGCTTTAAGACGCTTTCCCTTATCTCCTCCCTTCATTAACTTCCCTTTCTACCCCCTCCCTTATTATTCCCCTATTTTTATTTTTAAAGGCCTAATAAATTCCCTCCCCCTTCTTCTCCCCTCCCTTTTTTGACCTCCCCACTCCCCTGGTCCCCTTGGTTTATCCCTTCTGACTTTCTCAGTAGGGTTAGATAGAGTTTTATATCCCAATGGATAATATAGCTACTCTTCCCTCTCCAGGTTGATTACACTAAGAGTGAGGTTTAAATATTACCTCTTAATGTTCTCTTCCTCTCCTTCTTATAATAGTATTCATCAACTCCCCTTCCCATGCCCTCTTTGTGTGTAATAGAATATCCTATTTTTCTTATTTTCTCAAGTTTCTCTTGGTGTCCCCTGCTATTCAGCCCCCTCTTTCCAACCCCCCGTATCATCTTAGACAATTTAGTATTCCATCCTCTCCCTATGAATTATTCTTCTGATTACTATAATAGTGAATACTATGATAGTGAATAGAGTTCCCTACAGAGAATTATACATAGCATTTCTCCACATAGGAATACAGATAATTAGATCTTACTGAGGCCCTTAAAAAGGCAAATTTAAAAATTATGAGTTTTCTTTCTTTCCCCTCTGTTTCTTATTTACCTTTTCATGTTTCTCTTGATTTTTGTGGTTGGATATCAAACTTTCCTTTTAGCCCTGGTCTTTTCTGTGCAAATACTTGGAAATCTTCAATTTTGTTGAATGCCCATACTTTCCCCTCGTAGTATGTAGTCAATTTTGATAGGTAGTTGATTTGTTGCTGAAGGCCCAGATCTCTTGCCTTTCTGAATATCATATTCCAAGCCTTGTGGTCTTTTAGCATGGAGGCTGCCAGATCCTATGTGATCCTGATTGGTGCTCCTTGATATTTGAATTGTCTCTTTCTGGCTTCTTGTAAGATTTTTTCTTTTACTTGGAAGCCCTTGAAATTGGCTATTATATTCCTGGGGGTTGTCTTTTCTGGGTCTAGTGTAGAGGGTGATTTATGGATCCTTTCAGTGTCTATATTGCCCTCTTGTTGTAGAACTTCAGGGCAAATTTGCTGAATAATTTCTTTTAGTACGGAGTCCAAATTTCTATTAATTTCTGCTTTTTCATGGAGACCAATGATTTTCAAATTGTCTCTTCTAGACCGGTTTTCTTGGTCTGTAACTTTCCCATTGAGATATTTCATGTTTCCTTCTATTTTTTCAGAGTTTTGACTTTGTTTTATTTGTTCTTGCTGTCTTGAGAGATCATTAGCTTCTAATTGCTCAATTCTAGCCTTTAGGGACTGGTTTTCCTTTTCAATCTGGTCATTTCTGATGTTCAATTTGCTTATCAGTTCATTTGATTTCTGAGCCTCACTTTCCAATTGCAAAATTCTGCCTTTTAAACTGTTATTTTCTTGCCTGATTTCCTTTTGAGCTATTTCCCATTTCTCTAGCCAAATCTTTTCCAACTTTCTCGTCATCTCAGATTTGAAATCTTCAAGAGCTTGTGACCAGTTTTCATTATTTTGGGAGGGTCTGGATGTGATTGCTTGTTTGTTCTCCTCTTCTGTTTGCTCGGTTGTCTGGATTTTCTCTGTGTAAAAGTTGTCAAGTGTTAAAGATTTCTTCTTCTTGTTGTTAATCTTTCTCTTTTGGCCTTCCTGATTCTGGGTTGCCATTGTTAGCCCAGCCCATTCTCAGCTTTATCCTCATGCTCAGGGTCTGTCTGTGCTCTTTAGGCTCCTGAGGTCTCAGGTCTGGTAGTTCTCAAGGTCAAGTCCCTTGGTGGACCCCCTTGCTTGATCCTCTCCTGGAGGTTCCTTTACAGGT
>NW_025383348.1:0-7434 GCF_016433145.1 Gracilinanus agilis
GGAGGGAGGGAAAGAGAGAGGGAGAGAGAGGGAAAAGAAGTAGGAGAGAGAAGAGAGAGATTGAGAGGGAGAGAGACAAAAAGAAACAGAGAGACAGAGTGGGGAGGGAGGGAGGGAGGGAGAGAGAGACAGAGACAGAGACAGAGACAGAGAGAGAATAAACAAGTTGTACACAGGATAAATAAATTAACAGAAGAAGGCACCAAAATTAAGAGGCACTGGGAAAGGCTTCCTGTAAAATGGGATTTCAATTGCGTTTTTTTTTTATATATATATATTTTTTATTTTAAACCCTTAACTTCTGTGTATTGACTTATAGGTGGAAGAGTGGTAAGGGTAGGCAATGGGGGTCAAGTGACTTGCCCAGGGTCACACAGCTAGGAAGTGTCTGAGGCCAGATTTGAACCTAGGACCTCCCATCTCTAGGCCTGGCTCTCAATCCACTGAGCTACCCAGATGCCCCCTCAATTGCGTTTTAAAGGAAGTCAGTTGGCAGATTTGAGGACTGAGAGCATTCTAGGCATGGGGGACAGCCAGAGAAAATGACCAGAGCCAAGAGATGGAGTGTCTTGTTTGTGGAGCAGCTAGGAGGCCAGTGTCACCGGATGGAAGAGTACATAGAGGGAAGGAAAGTTTAAGACTAGAAATATAGGCAGAGCTAGATTATGACCATTACTATCAGGTTACACACTGCTCTGTGATGTTTCCTTATCTTTAAAATGATGGGGCTAGATTAGCTAGATGTTCTCTGAGGTCCCTTTCATCTCTAAAATTCTAATGATTCTTTCATTTCATTTGCCACATGGCTGGGGTGGGGGCACCATTCTAAATGGGAATAATAATCATCCTACATTTTCTTGAGGGGAATATCATGGAAATCAAAGAGACCCTCTTTAATGGCATTTTGGTCAAAAAAGGTGGAAAGAGAAGACATTTATAAGAACAACAATGATAATAGGCACTACAGGAGAGCAGTTAAACAGCTGACCTTGGAGTTAAGAAGAACTGAGGCGAAGACCTTCCTCTGACCCAGACTAGCTGTGGGGCCATTTAGCAAGTTGTTTAATTTCTCAAGAGACCCAGATATCTGCATCAGTGACAGGATGTTTCCACTCTGATGAAATTATACTTTTGGACCAAATAACAATATTAATCATGTTAACTAACATTTATGTGGAATTTTCGCCTGTAAAAGGATTCTCTCAATTGAGCCCCATAACAAGCCTATGATGGGGTACTTAAGACCCCTTTTACAGATGAGGAAGCTGAAGCTCACAGAGGTTATGTGACTTGTCTGCAGTCACACAGTCATTATAATAATCATTTTACTGATAAGGAAACTGAGGCTTACAGAAGTAACATGACTTGTCCATGGTTGCACAGTTACTTAAGTATTGTTGTCCAGTTTCTTTAGTTTCATCGACTCATTGTGACTCAATTTGGAGTTTTCTTGGCAAAGTCACTGGAGTGGTTTATCATTTCCTTCTCCAACTCATTTTTTTTAAACCCTTACCTTCAATACTAGGTATAGGTTCTAAGGCAGAAACCTAGGGTCACTTACACAGCTAGGAGGTATCTGAAGCCAGATTTGAACCTGGGACCTCTCATCTCCAGGTCTGGTTCTTTATCTACTGAGCCACTTTTCAACCAGTTCATTTTACAGATGAGGAAACTGAGGCAAAGTTAAGTGACTTGCCCAAGGTCACAAGTCAGAGGCCAGATTTGAACTCAGGAAGATGAGTTTTCCTAATGTCTCAGGGAACTTGAAAACATGTTATAAAGAATGGATTGGGGGCAGTTGGGTAGCTCAGTGGATGGAGAGCCAGGCCTAGAGATGGGAGGTCCTGGATTCAAATCTGACCTCAGACACTTCCTAGCTATGTGACCCTGGGCAAGACACTTCACCCTCAATGCCTAGCCCTTAGTGCTCTTCTTCCTTAGAACCAATACACAGTACTGATTCTAAGGCAGAAGGTAAGGGTTTAAAAAAAAAAGAATGGAACAAAAGGACAACTAGGAGTTCAGTGGATAGAGAGCTAGGTCTGGATACAGAAGGTCCTGGATTCAAATCTGAGCTCAAATCCAGAAGAAAAAGTGATTTACCACTTGTTTATATGGGTATGTGATTTGGGGTTTTGTTTTTTAAAGGATTGGTCTTTTACAAAAATAAATAATACAGAACTGGGTTTGAATGATAAAATATATATGTATAACCCAGTGGAATTGCTTGTCAACTCCAGGAGGAGGCAAGGATGAGGGGTGTGAGAAAATATGCATCATGGAACCATGGAAAAAATTTAAAAATAAAAATGGCAATTTAAGCCAATAAGGAAAAAAAATCTGGTCTCAGACACTTCCTAGCTGTGTGACTCTGGGCAAGCCACTTAAACCCCATTGTCTAGCCCTTAACACTCTTCTGCCTTGGAACTTAGTATCAATTCTAAGCCAGAAAGTAAGGATTAAAAAAAACATAGTTTAAACACCTCTCAAAATGCTTTAAGGAAATCATACATTTAAACTGGTTAAGTGCTTGTCATCATTTCAGTGAAGCAAAGTATTTTAATTATCATCTGAAATGGGCAAAAGGACTATCCCATTCTAGTTTTAAAAAAAGTGTAATGACAAAGGTCTTTTACCATGCCTTGAAAGCAGTTTTGAAACTCTTTTCTTACAAATTAACAGATTTTTCATTGTAATCTTTTTATCTAAGTCAAAAGAACAAGTTACATACTTTGACGGTGGTAAATGAGGAAAGTGCTTAATTCATGGGCATTTTGGTCTGTGGTAATTCTCTTCTCTGGCTACCTTGAGAATTTCAACAGAAAAAAGAATGCCACCCTCCTTCCCACCCCCACTTTCATACAGAGGAAAAAAGGCATCTCTCGTTTACTAAAATGCAGGCTTTCTGCATGGAGACAGAAATACCCCAGTCACTTAGTAAGGAACTCGTCTACATAGGGTCTAGTGCTTACCAGAAGTTCATATGTTTTTCATTCGAACACACACTCATTCACAGTGAAAAATACCTTGGATAAATGGGTAACATTTAGCAAAGAAAGCTCTGGCAAAAGACTCTTGTAATTCCACTTTGAATGCCTGGGTGACTGATGACAGGAAGAAGCATTCCTTCATAAAATTTTCTTATTTGGAAACAACAAAACAAAACAAAACAGCCCTGGAATTCTTTTAAGGGGAAATCTTTCAGCAGTGGGATAAAATCCCTGCCTCCCTGCACTCTCCTCCCCAAATCACTGTACTTGTTCAACCTCCATTTGTACTCTTGCTATTCCCCATTGCAGGTGACGGAATATGAGCTTACTATGATCACACAGTCATTATTATTATTATCCTCATTTTAAAGGTGAGCAAATTGAGAATCAGAGTAAGATCTTCAGGCTAAGATTTCAGGTCTAAACTCATCCAGGGAAGAATGTCACAGCTAGAAGGGACTTTATCTAGCCCATTCCTCTTACTTTAGGGTTGAGGGAAGCAGGATAGCATCAGCAGTGCTGGGACTAGAATCAGGCAGCTGTGTGGCTCTGTGGATAGAATGCCAGCCTTGGGGTTAAGAAGACCAAAGTTCAGCTCTGGCCTTGGATACTTAATTGTGTGAACCTGTGCAAGTTAATTAAGCCTCTTTGCCTCATTTTCCTCAACTGTAAAATGAGCTGGAAAACTCTAGTATCTTTGCTAAGAAAATTCCAAATTGGGGTCATAAAGAGTCAAACACCACTGAACAATAGCAACAGAATCAAAAGTCCAACCTCTTCAACTTATTATCTGTGGGACTTTGGACTAATTTGTTTAGGACTAATTTCCCCCATCTGTAAAATGAAGTAGAGCTGATGAATACTAATAAGGTCCTTTCCAGATTCCAAACTCCAATCCCACAGAGAAGAAAAGAAACTGGTTCAAGGTTCCACATAAAATAATGACAAAAGAAGTAGAGAGCACGTCTCCTGTTTCCCAATTCACTGCTCTCAATTATACCATGCTTTTTTCCCCCAGAGACACAGTCTTTAAATCGGCCAGATCAATGGAACTGGCCATTTGGCAAAATGTTTGGCTAATAAGAGAGCTAACAGGCAAGAAACTGGATTTTCAGTACAAATGATACCATAATGGAACTCTGCTTGTATTTCCCTGTTTTAAAGAAGTTCTAAGATTGATTTATTTATGTGATCAGTGTTCTTCCCCACTCTCCCCCCCAGAAACCCCAAAGCTCTACTCTGTATCTGACAATGATTTCTTCTCACTACTCTGGCCTTAGGTTTTGAGTGGGTTGTCAAATAAGCATTTATTAAGCATCTACTATGTGCCAGATACTGCTAAGTGCTAGGGATACAAAAATTAGGGAACAGAATATTGTAAATCTTACATGATTTACTGATATGGTAAGGTGGGGTGAAGAGCTGAAGACAAAACATTTTATCTCCCTACTACTAGTCCCAATGTGTTGGAAAAAGGAAAATAAAATCTAAATTTGAAGTTAAAAGGATTTGAGTCCAAATCTCAGTGTTGATTAACCAGGGTGATGTTGGGCAAGCCTCTTTAGACCTCATTTTCCTCATCTATAAAAAGAAGGTGTTGGACTAGGGCAGGGCAAATAAATAAATGTGAATAACTGGACAATGCAGATAATTGTTTTCCAAAACGCTTTATTTCCTTTGTGATCCTATTTACTTCATTTTATATAACTAAAAAGAAATTTCTCTGAGAAGGGGTCCAGAGGCTTTAGCAGACTGCTAAAATGGTCCAGAAAAGATTAAGGATCTCTAGACTTAATGATCTCTAAGGGCCCTTTCCAGATATAAATCTCTGATCTGTGTTCTCAAAAAAGAAAATGTGGGCATGAAGGTTAAGAGCTGGAAGAAGAAAGAAAATGAGAAATACATAAGGGTGGAAATAACAAAAGAAATAGAGACATGGGAATGAATAGAGAGATGGATGTAGGAAGAGAAATAGTTTAAAAGAATATCTCCATTTAGAAAAAGAAAAAACAGACTGTCAGCTAATGAGTAAGGGGGACTTAGACTCTGACACTTCCTGGGAATTATAGTATATACAGTTATAGTATAGTTATAGTGTATATACCAATAATTAGATAGATGGATAGACCGATGGATAGACACAGATGGATGGATGGATGGATGGATAAATGGGTAGACAGATAGATAGATAAAGTATATTGCTAGTTAGCTAGATTGATTAAATCCTTACCTTCTATCTTAGAATCCATACTAAGTATCAATTCTAAGGCAGAAGAGCAATGAAGGCTAGGAAATGGGGGCTAAATAACTCGCCTGAGGTCATACAGCTAAGAAGTATCTGAGTTCAAATTTGAATACAGGTCCTCTCAACTCCAAGCATGGTTCCCTATCTATCCACTGTGCTACCTACTTTCCCAAGAAATATTTTTGAATGGACAATTTTCCTACTCTTTTCTGCTGGCAGTTGTTTACTTGGAAGCTGACTGACCTAAACTCAAGGTTTAAGAAAAGTTTCATTTGAAGATTATTATAGTTCAATATTAATTTTCTAAAGTACCCACACAGCACGTTCTTGAATAATTCAAAGGGCATTATTTCAAAAATAGTTATTGGGTTCCGGGTTAAGATGGCGGCAGAGTAAAAAGCGGCGCTTAACCTCTCCTAACTGAAACATACAGGACTCCTCAAGGAGACATAAAAACAAATCCAGATGAACGGAGGGACCCCACAACAGGGCGCAGCATGGAAGGTAGGTGGAATCGGGGCATTTCCATGCTATAAAGAGGTGAAACAGCTCTCACTAAATCGCTGGCTGAGCGACCCCCCCACACACACACACCACCTACAACACCAAAGCCAGCTCAAAAGAAATAGAGCAAGTTTGGGGCACCCATTGAGTCATTGGCAGCTCCAGGGCCTGTTCCTGAGAGCAGCAAGACTTAGGACCCCAAAAGGCTAAAGAATGCAAATGGACTTTGAGTGCAGACCCTGAGCGCAGGCGCGGGTGGAGGCGGACACAGGTGCGTGCGTGTGAGCGAAGGCTCTGAAACCCTGAGTGGGGAACCAGTGCAGACAGGTATACAGCTATGGAATCAGCACCCTGAGACTTGTAAAGGAACCTCTGGCAGAGGATCAAGCAAGGTGGTCCACCAGGGGGCTTGACCTTGAGAACAACCAGACCTGAGAACTCAGGAGCCTAAAGAGTGCAGTCAGACCCTGAGTGCGAGGATAAAGCTGAGAAGGGGCTGGGATAACAATGGCAACCCAGAATCAGGAAGCCCAGAAGAGAAAGATTAACAACAAGAAGAAGAAATCTTTACCACTTGACAACTTTTACACAGAGAAAATCCAGACAACCGAGCAAACAGTAAAGGAGAACAAACAAGCAAACACATCTGGACCCTCCCAAAATAATGAAAACTGGTCACAAGCTCTTGAAGAGTTCAAATCTGAAATGACGAGAAAGTTGGAAAAGATTTGGCTAGAGAAATGGGAAACAGCTCAAAAGGAAATGAGGCAAGAAAATAACAGTTTTTAAAAGGCAGAATTTTGCAATTGGAAAGTGAGGCTCAAGAAATCAAATGAACTGATAAGCAAATTGAACACCAGAAATGACCACATTGAAAAGGAAAACCAGTCCCTAAAGGCTAGAATTGAGCAATTAGAAGCTAATGATCTCTCAAGACAGCAAGAACAAATAAAACAAAGTAAAAAGACTGAAAAAATAGAAGGAAACATGAAATATCTCAATGAGAAAGTGACAGACCAAGAAAACAGGTCTAGAAGAGACAATCTGAGAATCATTGGTCTCCTTGAAAAAGCAGAAATTAATAGAAATTTGGACTCAATACTAAAAGAAATTATTCAGCAAAATTGCCCTGAAGTTCTACAACAAGAGGGCAATATAGACATTGAAAGGATCCATAGATCACCCTCTATACTAGACCCGGAAAAGACAATGCCCAGGAATATAATAGCCAAATTCAAGAGCTTCCAAGTAAAAGAAAAATCTTACAAGAAGCCAGAAAGAGACAATTCAAATATCAAGGAGCACCAATCAGGATCACACAGGATCTGGCAGCCTCCACGCTAAAAGACCGCAAGGCTTGGAATATGATATTCAGAAAGGCAAGTGAACTGGGCCTACAACCACGGATCAACTACCCATCAAAATTGACTATATACTTCCAGGGGAAAGTATGGGCATTCAACAAAATTGAAAATTTCCAAGTATTTGCACAGAAAAGACCAGGACTAAATGGAAAGTTTGATATCCAACCACAAAAATCAAGAGAAACATGAAAAGGTAAATAAGAAACAGAGGAGAAAGAAAGAAAACTCATAATTTTTAAATTTGCCTTTTTAAAGGCCTCAATAAGATCTAATTATCTGTATTCCTATGTAGAGAAATGCTATGTATAATTCTCTGTAGTGAACTCTATTC
>NW_025383348.1:7534-8623 GCF_016433145.1 Gracilinanus agilis
GGGGGGGGAATAGTAGGGGACACCAAGAGAAACTTGAGAGAATAAGAAAAATAGGATATTCTATTATACACAAAGAGGGCATGGGAAGGGGAGGGGACAAATACTATTATAAGAAGGAGAGGAAGAGAGCATTAAGAGGTAATATTTAAACCTTACTCTCAGTGTAATCAACCCGGAGAGGGAAGAGTAGCTATATTATCCATTGGGATATAAAACTCTATCTAACCCTACTGAGAAAATCAGAAGGGATAAACCAAGGGGAACAGGGGAGTGGGGAGGTCAAAAAAGGGAGGGGAGAAGACGGGGGAGGGAATTTATTAGGCCTTTAAAAATAAAAAGAGGGGAATAATAAGGGAGGGGGTAGAAAGGGAAGTTAATCAAGGGAGGGGATAAGGGATACTGGCTTAAAGCAAACCACTGGTTTAAAAGGAATTAGTGTAAGAAGAAGGGGTAGGAATATGGGAGGATACGAAAATGTCAGCGAATGCACAACTGATGATTATAACTCTGAATGTGAATGGGATGAACTCGCTCATAAAATGGAAGCAAATAGCAGAGTGGATTAGAAACCAAAATCCTACCATATGTTGTCTACAAGAAACACATATGAGGAGGGTAGACATACACAAGTTTAAGGCTAAGGGCTTCAGCAAAATCTTTTGGGCGTCAAATGAGAAAAAGAAGGCAGGAGTGGGTATTATGATCTCTGACAAAGCCAAAGTAAAAATAGATATGATTAAAAAAGACAGGGAAGGTCATTATATCCTGATTAAAGGCAGTATAAACAATGAGGAAATAATAATGCTCAATATGTATGCACCAAGTGGCATAGCATCCAAATTCATAAAAGAGAAACTGGCAGAGCTCAAGAAGGAAATAGATAGTAAAACCATAATATTCCTCTTTCAGATCTAGATAAATCAAACCAAAAAATAAATAAGAAAGAGGTAAGAAAGGTGAATGAAGTCCTAGAAAAATTAGATTTAATTGATATGTGGAGAAAAATAAATAGGGACAAAAAGGAATATACCTTCTTTTCAGCTGCACATGGTACATTCACAAAGATTGACCATGTAATAGGGCATAGAA
>NW_025383349.1:0-974 GCF_016433145.1 Gracilinanus agilis
ACTCGGTTTTGGTTTGGGGATTTTGCTCATGGACTTCTTTTTTTTTTAAACCCTTAACTTCTGTGTATTGGCTCCTAGGTGGAAGAGTGGTAAGGGTGGGTAACGGGGGTCAAGTGACTTGCCCAAGGTCACACAGCTGGGAAGTGTCTGAGGCCGGATTTGAACCTAGGATCTCCCGACTCTTATGCTCATGAACTTCTGAATAACCTTGTGAGGAAGATGTGCTTGGCCATGTGGCCTGAGAGGGTAGTTTCTGGATCATATTCTGGATTTTTTTAGATGTGAGAGCTTTGTTAACATTATTAACAAGTTACTGGCTCAGGTCACATGGGCAAGCCATATATGTGCTTTTGTAGGAGCTCAATTGATGTTTCTATGAGGTCACGCATAGAAATCCATGAAACTATATAATGTATGTCTGTGCTAGTTAGCTATCCCTAGGTAGGGAAGGATGTTTCACATGCACAGACTTTGCACTGGTTTCCTCTATTAAGCTCAGGGCTAGAATCTGAATAGGAAAGGGTAAAGAAAGGAAAAAGGGTAAAGGATGGTTAAAGAGATGATTCCCAAAACAAGAATCCATCCTCCTGATTTCTAGGCAGCTTTTTATCTTGAGAGAGAGTTCGGTCACTAGGAAACAATTAGGAGTTTTTTGTTGTCTACTTAGTTGTCTTCTCTTAATGTCTTACTTATGCCAAAGTATATATTTATGATCTCTAGGGGGAGATTAAAATGATTGGGGCTAGGAATTGAGGGGAGCTACTGATGGAACTCCCTTACAAATAAACCTGAGAGTTATATCAACTAAGTGTGGCTAGCTTTAGCCCTATACCTAGACATTTACAACTGGTCTGATAGAGAAAGAAATACACATTAAATAGGACAACTGTGTAGTAAGAGAGTAGTAGTAGTAGTAGTAGTAGTAGTAGTAGTAGTAGTAGTAGTAGTAGTAGTAGTAGTAGTAGTAGTAGTAG
>NW_025383349.1:1058-2854 GCF_016433145.1 Gracilinanus agilis
GTTAGCTATCCCTAGGTAGGGAAGGATGTTTCACATGCACAGACTTTGCACTGGTTTCCTCTAGTAAGCTCAGGGCTAGAATCTGAATAGGAAAGGGTAAAGAAAGGAAAAAGGGTAAAGGATGGTTAAAGAGATGATTCCCAAAACAAGAATCCATCCTCCTGATTTCTAGGCAGCTTTTTATCTTGAGAGAGAGTTTCAGTCACTAGGAAACAATTAGGAGTTTTTTGTTGTCTGCTTAGTTGTCTTCTCTTAATGTCTTACTTATGCCAAAGTATATATCTATGATCTCTAGGGGGAGATTAAAATGATTGGGGCTAGGAATTGAGGGGAGCTACTGATGGAACTCCCTTACAAATAAACCTGAGAGTTATATCAACTAAGTGTGGCTAGCTTTAGCCCTATACCTAGACATTTACAACTGGTCTGATAGAGAAAGAAATACACATTAAATAGGACAACTCTGTAGTAAGAGAGTAGTAGTAGTAGTAGTAGTAGTAGTAGTAGTAGTAGTAGTAGTAGTAGTAGGTAAGTAAGTAATTAGGAAATAGTGGTAGGAGGACTCAACTTGAAGGCATAAGACCTACTTCTTTACTAATGTGTATAATGATAACACAGTTTCCTCATCTCTGGTTCTCAATCTACAAAATAAGGGAATTGAACTCGTTGACTTTTAAGATCTCTTTCAGATCCAATCTGCTGTCTTATTATTCCTTTCTCACTTCAGGAAATGACCACAATCTGACTCCTGCCCACTCAACAAAGCTCTACCATGTTCAATTTTAGGACCTATCTAGAGATAATAACATGCATGGTAAAGGATTTTATGTCCTGCTGTGTTAATTTAGCCGAATTCAGAAGAAGTTTTTGGAAAGAAAAATTGGTTCTTCTTGGCATCTAGTGTCAAAGATCACCAAAATATCCAGCTAAGTCCCATTCCTACTTTCAATGTTCTTAACAATTTCTCATTTCTCACCTGTGGTGTATATTGGCTTCATTGATCCCCAGGGGTGCTGGATAAATCCTGCATGGAAAAATCTATTTCCAGCAACGTTTATTTGCAATTCCTGTCAGCCTTACTTTTTTCTCTTTTCTTCTGAGTTTTTGGATACTTAAAAAGGACATTTAAAAGGAACCCCCCACATAGACTTCTAATGTGGAAGTTGGTGGATGGGTTATAAGAGTACTTAAAGCTGTAAGCACTTTAGGGAGAAAAAAAAACAAATTCCAGTTGACCAGTGAGTCTATAATGAAAGTGTGGTTTGGGAGCTGAAAGCATCATGAGCATTGCAGGTGGGGTAGCTCTCCACAAGAGCAAAAATGCTCTGAGACTTACCTGCCAGCCTGGGTAAGGTAGACAAGTTTGCAAATGTGCACAGAGAAGCTGATGCATGAGTCAATTTCCCAGCCAAATTATTAAATTTAAATTATTTGGTAATATTTAATTACATTGGTAACACAGAAGAGTCTTTAAAAAAATTATTCTCTTCTTCTTCTGCCCATCACTGTAGGGGATAGGACTTGAAAAGGAAAGTATATGCTTCATGTTGAGATTCTAAGTAGTCATTTAAATGATGTTTTTTAGTATAGAGCAGTGATGGGCAAACTACAGCCCATTGACCAGATGTGGCCCCCTGAAATGTTCTATCCAGCTGCATGACATTATTCCTAATCTGACGAATACAATGAGTAGGATACAATATAATGAAACTTTGAAAGAGTTGCCTTAGAAACAGACTGACAGATGAGCTTTTCCTTTCCTTTGGGCCCCTCTTTAAAAAGTTTGCCCATCACTG
>NW_025383350.1:0-3332 GCF_016433145.1 Gracilinanus agilis
GCCCCAATAAGAATATAAGTGTATTTATTTATCTTGTATATTGGCACCCCAATAAGAATATAAGTGTATTTATCCTGTATGTTGGCACCCCAATAAGAATATAACTGTATTTATTTATCCTGTATGTTGGCACCCCAATAAGAATGTAAAGGTGTTTATTTTGTTTGCTGGCTGTCCAATAAGAATATCAATGTATCTTATGTGTTGGCTCCCCAATAAGAATATCAATGTATCTTGTATGCTGGTGCCCTAATAAGAATATAAATATATTTATTTTGTATGTTGGCTCCCCAATAAGAATGTAATTGTATTTATCTTGTACGTTGGCTTCCCTAAAATAATGTAACTGTATTTATCTGCTATGTTGGCTCCCCAATAAGAACGGAAAGGTGTTTATCTTGTATGCCAGCTCCCCAATAAGAATTTCAATGTATCTTGTATGCCGGCTCCCTAATAAGAGTATAAATGTATTTATTTTGTATGTTGGTTCCCCAATAAGAATGTAAGCTTCTGGAGGACAGGTCTCTCTCTGCCTTTTCTTTGTATCTATACCCAACATTTAACCCTCTGCTTGCCACAAAGTATGTGCTTAATAAAGATTACCCATTGATGGAGAAAGTGTGGGGATCCCATCCCAACCTCCATGCCTTCTGTTTGACAAAGGAAGAAACTGAGGGTCAACGTTGGAGGAATTTTATCTAAAGTCACTCATCTGGCTCGACCTCTGGCCTCCTGGTCAGCCTGACAGGCCTTCTGCCTCTCCTCTCCAGGGGACTCCTCTCTCTTAGTTTCCAACGGATAGTCTTCCAGTTGGGCCCAGGATAGGCTGCCTGGACTCTCTCCCTTCACGGGACCCGGAGAATGAGCCTATCCTACTCTCTTTGCAAGCCCAACGAGCAAATTCATTAAGGACAAGAGTTTTTAACCTTTATTCCTCTCGTGGACCCTTTTGGAAGCCCGACAAAGCCACGGATCCCTTCTCAAAATGATGTTTTCAAATGCACAAAATAAAATTACAAATTAAATTGAAATACATTTACCTATGTCTCTCTCTCTCTCTGTCTGTCTCTCTCTCTCTCTCCCTCTCTCTCTCTCTCTCTCCTTCTCTCTCTCTCTCTCCTTCTCTTTCTCTCTCCTTCTCTTTCTCTCTTTCTCTCTCTCTCTCTCCCTCCTTCTCTCTCTTTCTCCCTCCCTTTCTTTCTCTCTCTCTTTCTCTCTCTCTATATTCCCTAAATAAATATATATATTTTTACTTAAAATTTTTTTTATTTTAACTTCTAAATTATTATTTTTACATAAGCTCACAGACCCCCGGACCGCCATCAGGAGGGAAAAAGAGCCAAAGGCCAGAAGAAGGAAGGCGGGTGTGAGCCAGGTGATGCCAGGGCCAGGAAGACCTGATGACTTCCAATCTTGCCTCGCACACAATCTCCTCACCTGTAAAATGGGGCTGGGGAGGGGAGCGGACTCCATGACCTCTGAGCTCTAAATCCAGCATCCTCCGTCCGCCCTGAGGATGGAATCGATGGTGCCCATCGCCCAGGCCCGGCAGCCCCCCTCTGCTGCCCCCTGGAAGGTTCCCACCGACGGCTGCCTTGAGGCCCTCGGAGAGCCTGGAGCCGGTTGCTACCTCCCCGAGTCCCCCATCAGTGGGGTCTGCCCAGTCCCTGTGGCTAATTTACACCCTTCAGGGTTTAAAATAGCAGGGGCATAAATGAAAAGTCCAATTTCTTCAAATTTGCATTGTAAAACCATCCTTCAACTTCCTCGAAATAAATTTTACTATTTTATTAGTGCAAACAAAATGGTAATAAAACACTAATACAGAGCCTTGTATCCAGGGGAAGAGCTAAAATTAACATAGAGCGAGCAGTGTTTGCTATTACATTCAATTACCTTTTTACTTGAGATTTACATTCTCATCCCCTTAATCTCCATAGTAGTTGCTTCAAAAAAAAAATATATCCTTCCTGCTGCTCAGGTTCTGGGGCTCTGCCCTGCGCACCACTGATGGGGGCCCCCACGGCGCCTCCCCACGCAGGCCTGGGTGCTTCCCGGCCCCCATTCCTCCGGCCTGGCTCGCCCTAGAAGTCATGACATGAAAAAAATGTCCTTGGTTCTCCAGAGGTCAGTGCTGCCGGACAGCACGGCCAATCCGGGCTCCTGGGCAGCCCGGGCTGGACCGGGGGCATCCCTGGCACAGGCCCCGGCGGGTTCTCTCCTTCTCGCTCTCTCCTGCCCTCCCTCCCTCCCTGCTGTGGGCTCAGGAAAAAAAAAAAAACTGGCATCTCTGGTTTGACAGGTTGTGAGCAAAAGGGGTTTTTGCAGAGGCATTACGGCGGGTGGTTTGGGCGTGTGGCACTCGAGGCGGGCAGAGACGCTCCGGATCGTTTTCCACCTTTTTTGGATGTGTCTGTCGCGGGTATAGACCACCCCCCACCCCCGCCAGGGCAGTGTCTGGGAGAGCCTACAGACTCCTCCTCCCCATCGTGTTTCCTGAGACATAAAATCTAACACGTGGGATTAGGGAGGAAATCAATTCTATTGAAAATACAAATATTAAAAAAAAAAAGTTTACCAACCCCCTGATTTAGTTCAAGTGTCTTACTTGACAGATGAGGAAACTGAGGCCAAGGAGAAGGGATTTGTGGGTCGTTACTGGCAGGTCTAAAGACTTTCGGTCCATTTTTTTTTAACCCTTCCTTTCTGGCTCAGAATCTATATGTAGGATTGATTTCAAGTCAGGAGAGTGTTAAGGGCTAGGAAGTGACTTGACCAGGGTCACCCAGTCAGGAAATGTCTGAGGCCATATCTCTAGGCCTGGCTCTCCATCCACTGAGCCATCTGGCTGCCCCTTCCCCAAAATATAAAAAGAATATTTTTTACCAAAGCTACATCAATACCACCATCACCCCCCATCCCTCTTGCACCCTGAAAAAATCAGTCACCGTTTGACTACTTGACCATAAATTACACACTTGGCCTGGATCCCTTCCTTGGATGAGTGACCGAGGAAGAGTCCTTCCAGGGTGTCATGACTGGGAATCAGGAAGGCCTCCTATGTGGCCCTGGACAAGTCACATTAACACTAGAGGCCTCAGTTTCCTCACTTGTAAAACCAGGATAATGGCAACTCATGGGGCTGTCGGGAGGCTCAGATGAGATCATGTCTGCAAAGAGTTTTTGCAAACTGTGACGTCCTCTCTGAATGTCATAGCCTAGTATTGGTCTTCCCCCCCTTTTTTTGCTCATCATTTATTTTTTATTTTATTTTTAAAATAAAGTTATTTATTTAATTGGTCCTTTTTTCAGGTATGAGCTGGACTCGATTA
>NW_025383351.1:0-930 GCF_016433145.1 Gracilinanus agilis
TTAATTTCCCCTTCATTAGAGGTGAGGTCTTCCTTTTCATCTTTGATACTATCAATTTGGTTTTCTTCTTTCCTTTTTTTTATTAGATTGACCAGTACTTTGTCTATTTTATCTGTTTTTTTCAAAGTACCAGCTTCTAGTCTTATTTATTAATTCAATAGTTCTTTTACTTTCGATTTTATTAATTTCTCCCTTGGTTTTTACTATTTCTAGTTTAGTTTTCATCTGGGGATTTTTAATTTACTCGCTTTCTAATTTTTTGAGTTGCATGTCCAATTCATTGATCTCTGCCCTCCTTAATTTGTTAATATATGCACTCAAGGATATAAATTTCCCCCTGAGTACTGCCTTGGCCGCATCCCACAGAGTTTGGTTGGATGTCTCATCATTGTCATTTTCTTCAATGAAATTGATGATTCTTTCTATGATTCCTTCTTTGACAAATTGGTTTTGAAGAATCATATTATTTAATTTCCAATTAGTTTTTGATTTTCCTGTCCAAGTGCCCTCACTAATTATTATTTTTATTGCATTATGATCTGAGAAGGTTACATTTATTATTTCTGCTCTTTTGCATTTGTTTGCAATGATTCTATGCCCTATAACATGGTCAATCTTTGTGAATGTACCATGTGCAGCTGAAAAGAAGGTGTATTCCTTTTTGTCCCTATTTATTTTTCTCCACATATCAATTAAATCTAATTTTTCTAGGACTTCGTTCACCTCTCTTACCTCTTTCTTATTTATTTTCCGGTTTGATTTATCTAGATCTGACAGAGGAATATTTAGATCTCCCACTAGTATGGTTTTACTATCTATTTCCTTCTTGAGCTCTGCCAGTTTCTCCTTTATGAATTTGGTTGCTATGCCACTTGGTGCATACATATTGAGCAGTGTTATTTCCTCATTGTTTATATTGCCTTTAATCAG
>NW_025383351.1:1028-10222 GCF_016433145.1 Gracilinanus agilis
CCTCATATGTGTTTCTTGTAGACAACATATGGTAGGATTTTGGTTTCTAATCCACTCTGCTATTTGCTTCCATTTTATGAGCGAGTTCATCCCATTCACATTCAGAGTTATAATCATCAGTTGTGCATTTGCTGACATTTTCAAATCCTCCCCTATTCCTACCCCCTTTTTCCTTATACTTTTTCCTTTTAAACCAGTGGTTTGCTATTGAGCCGCTATCCCTTATCCCCTCCCTTGATTAAATTCCCTTTCTACCTCCTCCTTTATTTTTCCCCCTCTTTTTGTTTTTAAAGGCCTTATGAATTCCCTCCGCCTTCTTCTCCCCTCCCTTTTTTTGACCTCCCCACTACCCTGCTCCCCTTGGTTTATCCCTTCTAACTTTCTCAGAAGGGTTAGATAAGAGTTTTATGTCCCAATGGATAGTATAGCTACTCTTCCCTCTCCGGGTTGATTACACTGAGAGTAAGGTTTGATTATTACCTCTTAATGCTCTATTCCTCTCCTTCTTATTATAGTATTTGTCCCCTCTCCCTCCCATGCCCTCTTTGTGTGTAATAGAATATCCTTTTTTCTTATTCACTCAAGTTTCTCTTGGTGTCCCCTGCTATTCACCCCCTCTTTCCCATCCCCCATGTCATCTTAGATTGTTTAGTGTTCCACCCTCACCCTGTGAATTATTCTTCTGATTACTATAATAGTGAATATTATAATAGTGTATAGAGTTCACTACAGAGAATTATACATAACGTTTCTCTACATAGGAATACAGATAATTAGATCTCACTGAGGCCCTTAAAAAGGCAAATTTAAAAATTATAAGTTTTCTTTCTTTCCCCTCTGTATCTTATTTACCTTTTCATGTTTCTCTCGATTTTTGTGGTTGGATATCAAACTTTTCATTTACCCCTGGTCTTTTCTGTGCAAATACCTGGAATTCTTCAATTTTGTTGAATGCCCATACTTTCCCCTGGAAATATATTGTCAATTTTGATGGGTAGTTGATCAGTGGTTGCAGGCCCAGCTCTCTTGCCTTTCTGAATATCGTATTCCAAGCCTTGCGATCTTTTAGCATGGAGGCTGCCAGATCCTGTGTGATCCTGATAGGTGTTCCTTGATATTTGAATTGTTTCTTTCTGGCTTCTTGTAAGATTTTTTCTTTTGCTTGGAAACTCTTGAATTTGGCAATTATATTTCTGGGTGTTTTCTTTTCTTGATCGAATGTCGCAGGTGTTCTATGAATCCTTTCAATGTCTATATTGCCCTCTTGTTGTAGGACTTCAGGGCAATTTTGCTGAATTATTTCTGTTAGTATGGAGTCCAGGTTTCTATTAATTTCTGGTTTTTCTGGAAGACCAATTATTCTCAAATTGTCTCTTCTAGACCGGTTTTCTTGGTCTGTCACTCTCTCATTGAGATATTTCATGTTTCCTTCTATTTTTTCAGTCTTTTGACTTTGTTTTATTTGTTCTTGTTGTCTTGAGAGATCATTAGCTTCTACTTGCTCAATTCTAGCCTTTAGGGATTGATTTTCAGCTATAATCTTTTGGTTTTTGGCTATGATCTTTTGATTTTCGGCTGTAATCTTCTGGTTTTCGGCTATAATCTTCTGGTTTTCAGCCATAATCTTCTCGTTTTCGGCCATAATCTTCTGGTATTCCTTTTCAATCTGGTTGTTTCTGGTGTTCAATTTGCTTATCAGTTCATTTGGTTTCTGAGCCTCACTTTCCAATTGCAAGATTCTACCTTTTAAACAGTTATTTTCTTGCCAGATCTCTTCCATTTTCCTCAAAATCTCAGTTTTGAACTCTTCCATAGCTTGTGAGGAGTTTTCCTTATTTGAGGAGGGTCCGAATGCTTGTTTGTTCTCCTCCTCTGTTTGCTCGGTTGTCTGGATTTTCTCTGTGTAAAAGTTGTCGAGTGTTAAAGACTTCTTTTTCTTGTTGTTAATCTTTCTCTTCTGAACTTCCTGAGACTGGGTAGCCATGGTTAGCCTGGCAACTTCTCAGGTTTATCCTCACGCTCAGGGTCTGTCCGCGGTCAAGCCCCCTGGTGGACCCCCTTGCTTGATCGTCTGCCGGAGGTTTCTTTACAAGTCTCATGGCGCTGCTTCCACAGTCGTACACCCATCTGCACTGGTTCCCCACTCAGGGTTTCAGAGCTTTAGCTCCTGGCTGTGCCTGCCTCCACCCACGCCTCCGCTGTGCCTGCATTCTGACCCCGCGCTCTGTGCCCTGAGTCCGTTCTCTGTGCCCTGCTCCCGAGCTCAAATTTTGTGTGCGCTCGTTAGCTTTTTGGGGTCCTAAATCTTGCTGCTCTCAGGAACAGGCCACGGAGCTGCCAATGACTCGATGGGTGCCCCAAACTTGCTCTATTTCTTTTTAGCTAGCTTCGGCGCTATAGGTGTTGTGTGTGGAGGGGTTGGGGGTGGAGTGGTTGTTCAGCCTGCGATTTCGTGAGGGCTGTTTCACCCCTTTATAGCATGGAAATGCCTCGATTCCACGTACCTTCCACGCTGTGCCCTGTTGTGGGGTTCCTCCGTTTGTCTGGACTTGTTTTTATGTCCCCTTGAGGAGTTTTGTGTGTTTCGGTCAGGAGAGGTTAAGAGCTGCTTCTTACTCTGCCGCCATCTTAACCCGGAAGCCCAGTATAAAGGATTTTTGAATACAAACAAAATCTGGATATTCCCAAGAATTTGTAGCCTAAATTACCACTTAATCTCTCTACTTTTCACTTTGGAAAAACAAAATAATACACTTTTATTAGAAAGTTACTGGCTAACATGTTTCTAAATAAATCTGTTTTGGATTCCTCTAAGTAGCCTATACTACACAAGCGAAATCTGATCTTTATAAATCAGTTGAAATTTCATTTTAGAGAAGGGGAAAGTTCTGAACTTCTTAAATGGATTGCAGCCTATATGCTACTATAATATCTACTTAAACATATTGTTTTTCTATTTATTGGACTTCAAAATTTATTCGATTTAAATTACTAGGTGATCCAGAGGGCAATGGATGAATACATAATGGGGATATGCAGGCTGATGCACGTTGTCAATGATGACTTGTGTGCAAAAATGATGCAAAAGATGTAATTTAGGAGATATGTGA
Source organism: Gracilinanus agilis (assembly GCF_016433145.1). Lineage (NCBI taxonomy): Eukaryota > Metazoa > Chordata > Mammalia > Didelphimorphia > Didelphidae > Gracilinanus > Gracilinanus agilis. The sequence goes on from NW_025383351.1 coordinate 4,139, forward strand.
TCAGAAAGTATGGCTGAAATTAATGTGGAATAGAGATTTGTCTCTAGTTGCTAACATATTACAGAAGGCATCATTTCACATGCCCCCTGTGATGGCATACCTAAACTCTCTAGCCAAATCATTGACAACACCCCTAACTAGAAGCACAGGCCCTCCACTGACCTAAAACATTTTGTAGTACACAGACCCATAGCTGTGACATACCTTTCTTGAGGTCTGCCTTCCCCTTAAAATCTCAAAGAAGTTAGGCTGGGGATGAGGATTAACTTTTCTCCCAGTACAACTGAATTTTTGTTCAGTCTCTGTTCTGTGCTAGCACTTCTGTTCCCAGATTCAATACTATTTATATATTTGCTGGAAAAGAAAGAGAATTAGTAACATAGTAAAGGCAAAGGATAACAAATGGTTAGGTCAAGTACTTTAATGTGCCCATGAGACAATTAAAACAGCAGAAGAAGCCATCCAGAATGTAACATAACGGATGGATAGGGGAAAACTCTAAGAAAAGACCATGGAAAAAGTCCATGAAAAGTGAGAAGGCATAGATGACTTGTAATTTGCATTAATGGAGAGAAAATCCACAGAATTAATCACAGGTTAATCGAAGAACAGAAAAATAATTGGTTTCATGACTCTATCCCTACAAAATCATTCATCCCACACATACAGTTGTATCCATAGCATTCACCGAATTCAATAGACTTTCATTGTCTATTATTATCAAGACACTGTGGGGGCAGCTGGGTAGCTCAGTGGAGTGAGAGTCAGGCCTAGAGGCAGGAGGTCCTAGGTTCAAACCCAGCCTCAGCCACTTCCCAGCTGTGTGACCCTGGGCAAGTCACTTGACCCCCATTGCCCACCCTTACCACTCTTCCACCTATGAGACAATACACCGAAATACAAGGGTTTTAAAAAAAAGACACTGTGATACACACTAGACATACAAAGATGAAAAAAGACTTAGTTTTCTTGTTCTTAGGGAGTTTACAATCTCACAGGTAGAGATGATGTGTGTAAATAACTATAATGTAAGTTAGAATTCAATAAGTACAAAAAAGAGATCCAGGCAAAGTGCTAGGAGACATTTGGGGAGAAAGAGATCATGCACAAATCACTTGAATGAAACTATATTCTATTAAGGGCAATGACAGTGTTTCCATGGTGAGAAACACAATTTTGGATCTATATTGAAAAGAATATCAGGACAGGGGAGATAAAAACAGAAGGAAAATTTGAGTTGGTGAGCAAACCCTGCCTGAGGAATTTTTTTCAATGACTTAGGACCGTGATGGCTGCTATTTTAGAAGACAACATAAACCAGAAGCACCACATTTTATAAATAGTCATTATAGAGGAATATTTAACAAGTTCAACTTGGTGAAGGTTAGAGATTCAAAATTACTCTAATAATCTAACTGGAAATGTCATTACCTTGCATTGGAAAAATAAGTCAAGGGAAAACCTTGGGGGCTTCCATGAAGGCAAATAGGATTTTATGTAAGAAAATAATTCTTTGAAATTGAATTTATAACTAGAGGTTATACACATCAGGGTGGGGGGGGGGAGGGAATAAGCTGTATGATTCAATAAATGGGTTTTATTCCAATAGTAATCAACAGGCTTACAGGGTTCAAATGTTCCAGTGTTAAGATATTCCATTGGCAATCACTGTACCAAACAGGCCAAGGAATAAATAAGCTTGTTTCCAGTGGGGACTGAAATTCAAGATTAAGGTGTATTTAGAACTCTAAAAGGAATGGCAAAATGGTTGGGGGGGGAGGTGAGTTTTATGCTGTGGTTTTGATTTTCATTGAATAAACACAGAAAAATTCACTGACATTATGTCTGTTACTGTAAGGGAAAAGAAAGAAAGAACATCTCCTCCCCTTTTTCCATAGGATTGTTTGGTGCCTGTGTTAAGCCTTTGAGAAACACTATAAATGGTTCAGGAGATGTTGTGGTTCTTCTCAAAGACAGTAAATTAGTATATTTTGTTTGCAGCAAAAAGAATTTGCTGTACTCCTCTTGGAAACTGAAAAAGAAAAAGCCAAGTTTGAACTCGGTCCTTTCGTAAAAAAGAATTTGTAAGAGCCCTTGGGGGGAAAAAAACCAGAAGCACCTCTTTCTCCATTAACAATAGTTATATTGCTATGATAGTTCTTTGGGTATTTATTTAGAGGAAATAGATATATGGGAAGATTCTGAATAGTTCTCAAAACCCTGGGATACTCTTAAGCAAATTAAATATGACACTTCATCAAACATATATGGAATTTGGAAGGAATGACCAGTTATCTTAAGATAGGCTTTAGGGATTCTTCTATAAGTATAAAAGGTGACTGTAAGTATAGTAGTCATTTTGATATCCAAAGGAAAATGTGTCTACCGGCTTTAAGGGTTGTGAAAAGGAAGAAAGCAAATTTAATTTGGCTGAATTCCACAAATATTAATTAAGTACTTCTCACCTGAATGATTGCGATGGTATCTGAATCCGTCATCCTGTCTCAAGACTCTCCACTACAATCTATTATGCAAATAGCTACCAAAGTAATTTCTTTAAGCCCAGGTCTGACCACATCTGACCACTTGATAAATTTCCATGGCTCCCAATTGCATATAGAATATGATATAAATTGCTCTGTTTGCCCTTTAAAAAAAATAACACCTTTTTTTGTAAATATATTTATTTTGCCAATTATTTGTAATAAAAAATGTCCATCTAAGTTTTCCAAAGTTATATAATCTTAATTGTCTCCTTCTTTCTCATTCCTCCCCCTTCTCAGAGCTGGCAATTAATTAAATCTAGATTATACACATATTATCAGACAAAACATATTTCCATATTTCTCAGTTTTGTAAGAGAATTATCATAAAAAAACAAAACAAAATAAAAACCCAAATGAACCAAAGCAAAAAATCACATACTTTGATCTGCATTTCAACTCCAACAGTGTTTTCTCTGGAGATGAACAGCATTCTTTGTTATCCCTTAGAATTGTCCTGGATTGTTGTATTGCTGAGACTAGCTAAGTCTTTCACAGTTGATCATTTCACAATATTGCTATTACTGTGTATATTGTTCTCCTGGTTCTACTCATTTCACTCTGCATTAATTCATGTAGATCTTTCCAGCTGTTCCTGAAATCATCCTGTTTATGATTTCTTATAGCACAATAGTATTCTATCACCATCATATATCACAATTTGTTTAGCCATTCTCCAATTGATGGGCATCCCCTCAATTTCCAATCTTTGCCACCACAAAAAGAGGTGCTACAAATATTTTTCTACAAATAAGTCCTCCTTTTTTATCTCTTTGGGATATAGATGCATTAGTGGTTTTACTGGATCAAAGGTTTTGCATTAATTTTATATTCCTTTGGCCATAGCTTCAAACTGCCCTCCAGAATGGTTTGATCCCTTCAAAACTCCACCAGCAATGCATCAGTGTCCCAATTATGCCACATCTCCTCCAACATTTATCACTTATGGTCATATTGGCCAATCCAATAGATGTGAGATGGTACTGCAGAGTAATTTTAATTTTCATTTCTCTAATAAAGAGTGATTTAGAACTTGTTTCATGTGATTATTGATAACTTTAATTTCTTCATCTGAAAACTCCTTATTTATATCCTTTGACCAGTTGTCAATTGTGGAGTGGCTTGTAACCCATACCTTCTGTCTTAGAACTGATACTAAACAATAGTTCCAAGGCAGAAAAGTGAAAAGGGCTAGACAATTAGGATTAAGTGACTTGCCCAGGGTCACACAACTAGGAAGTGTTTTAAGGCAAATTTGAACCCACGACTTCCTATCTCCAGGTCTGACTCTTTATCCACTGAGTCATATAGCTGCCCTATTCATAGCCTGGCTTCAATCCACATTTTCTCATTATCTGGAATTTATTCTACATGCATCTCATCTTCTCAGAGAAAAGATAAGCTTTTGGGGGGAAGGAACAGGTATTATTTCATGTTTTAATGCCCCTAACATTTCATGCAGTGCCTAGTACATAATAAACATTTAATAAGTTCCTATTGATTGATTGATTGTACATGGAGGAGCTGTGCTAATTGCTGTAGGAAACAAAGATAAATACAAGAGTCATAACTAGGACTGCTGGAATAGGACTTTGCTCCTGTGGCTTTAAGAAGCCATTACTCACAACATTTGTGCTACTATGGTGTCGTTAGACAGAGAGAGACTGTTCCTGGCACTGACATTTTCCCTTGGCCTGTGAGTGAGTGACTTGCAAACTGGTCTAACTTTTTGGTAGAAGAGGTAGTTTGGGAAGATGTGGTGATGAAGCACCTGCTGTCAGAAGTTAATTCCTTATAACATACCTTGCTTTCTATTTTGAGTAAAATTTTTGTCGAAATAAAAAAAAAATAACTAAAATAGGAAGCTACCAGATATCAACTTGCATTAAGCTCTTCCCTACCTCCTCAACTGAGACTGCAAGTCAAATTGGCATCTAGATAAATTAGTCGATATTGTGCTGTACCTGAAGTCAAAAAGACCTGAGTTCTACTTCTACCCCAAACAAGGTATGATCATGAGCTGGGCGAGTCACTTAAATTCTCTCAGTCTCAGTTTCATCATCTGTAAACGAAGTATACTAATAGCCCTTATCTCACAGAGCTGTTGTGAAAATCAAATGAAATAATTATGTAAAATACTTTTCCAAAAGAGTCTGACTGAATGCTGACATAGATTTAAAATTCTCTTTCTTTTTTTTCATAATTGGTGAGTTTAATCTGTTTGCAATACATGCAAGTAGGAATTGCATGGAAGATGAGGGTGATATAAACAATATCATCAAGAAATCTAAAACTGCGCATTGTCTATGGGAGGGGGAGGTCAAGGAGTGGAGGGGAGAGTAAGAGCATGAATAATGTAACCATGTTAACTTTTCTAAAAAATAAATATTATTAAATGTTGAAAAAAGAAATCTATAACTAAGAGATGGGTTGGGGGGATGCAGAGTAAGAACAAGGGATAAATGATGGACATCCATGTGTTCCATTATTATTCTCACAATGTCAAGAGAACACAAGGAAAGACTCCAGCTCATTGAATGCATTCCTATTGGAGAAGACATGAACAAGAGTCCCACAGGATGGGGCCAGTATTGGTAGTTGAGATCAATATCACTGATGGGAAGACTGATATCAGTGATGTCAATGATGTCACAGATCCATTAAAATATTGGAGTGTTGGAATAAGATCAAAGCAATCAAAGAAAGACAATATTGGCTTTAGTGGAGCCATTTTTCCCTTTTCAACCTTGGATGCTGAACCAGGGTAAGTCAAACTATACTACTACAACTCTATATAAATATTGAACAGAGTTTAATAATTAATTAATCTGAATCTGAGATGATGAAATTAATCTGTATATTCTACAAATCAATCATATGATTAAGAGTGGGACCCTCGTGCAACTTTATAATTTCACAAATGAGTAAACTGAGGCCCAGAGAATTAATTTATCTAAAATTTTCTATAATATTAGTTTTTAAACCTTTAATTTCATAGACTAATTTATTTGGATTTTTCTATGAAAATACAGTAGGATTTCACTGAAAGTATATATCTATAAGAAATTTAAAGGGGTCATATAGCAAACTGATGCAGTAATATCAGTTAGTAGTGGAATAAATATTTAAGTAGTGGCAGTAAAGGTCAAGGAAAAGCACATTTTGTAATGTGCAAAATAGAATATAATATAAATGGCCTGTTATTTATAATTATCCTGAATTATATTACCAGAAGTTCTTGACATATGACACTACCTATCATATTTTGTCTAACACCACAACTATAAATGACACCTTATAAAAGGTGCTAATAGAATGAATTAAAAAATAAAAACCCCAATTAACCAAAAGTCAATTTCTTTTAAAATTCATGGCAAAAGAAAGACAATCTTCATTTTTCAGTTCTGAGAATTGAGGCTATTTAATATTATGGATGATTTTCCTACTAATAACAATAAGATATTTAAAATACTTAGATATAAAAATATAAAAATATTTTATGTCTTACATGATTCCTCATGTAATATATATATATATATAT
>NW_025383352.1:0-1562 GCF_016433145.1 Gracilinanus agilis
TGTCAGTGTCGTTTGGAGGAGGAAGGCTGGAGGAGTTGTTAAACATTATTTTTCCCCCCTTGTTGTAAAAATAATTTGGAAATAGATTGACAGAAAATAGCCCAAATGAGTTCATTAGGAATAGAGGCAATCTGCCCCCCTGCATATCTGTCCTCATCCCAATAGAAAGGTTTCTGTCTGAGGAAAGGGAGGATTTTTTTTATAAGATCTGCAATATGATAGGCTCATGGGGATAATCATCAGAAGCTAGGCAATGGTGTAAGAAAGCAACTGAAAGGCCTATGAAAGAAGTGTGAGAATAATGTTCTCTAGACTCTGCTTTTCTCAAAAAGAAACATGCCTCCTCCAGGGAGAGATAGACTCTGGATTTTAACACACTGGGTAAAATCCCTGACTACCTTACCCTAATTAAGTGCCCAGTAAGTGGTATAGAGAATATGTCCTTTAAAGAGTTCAGAGGAAGGAAAGGATAGATGGAAAGGTTAGAAGGAAAGGAAAGGATGGAAAGGATAGAAGGAAAGCTCCAACATCAGCTTTTCTTCTTTTGCTCCTTTGGTTTCCTCTGGCTCTTACATGGATACCCTTCAATTGGTGCTTAACAAAAATGGCCCTGAAATGTTCATTATATTTTCATATGTGACTCCTATTTTCCCATTTCAACAAGTAGCACTGGAACATCAAGGACCATATTTCTTATATCTGTCTCTCTATTCCCAAGTGAATCCATCCCAAGGCAAGAAGGAAAATAAATGGCTCAATAAATATTGATTGATTGATAGTTTGACCTCATATAACTTTGACAAGTGTTCGGGGCTGTTTATGATTTTTGAACTTTATAATCCCAGAGGGTTATGACCAAGGTCAACTTGGTTTACATTTAAATGCTGACTGATAATTCTTCTACCTAAAGAATACACTAATTTCCCAAGCCATTATTTCTCTCTACTGAAATCAAAGCTCATTCTCTAAGAGTCATCCCAGGATGAAAAAATAATACAGTGGGAATGGGAATGTATTTCGTCATGGATCTCCTGAATCAACTCTCTGAGGGCAAAGAATTGAAATATCCCCAGAATGTCTTTCATGCCACAACTATTAAATCCACACTAACTAAATCCCTTTTTTCACAGGTGTATATAACTACAGAAAAGCAGTCCAAGCACCTCCCTAGAAGTTTAGTTTGATACCTTTGACAAAACTGTTAAATTTCCTACCTACATGCCTTGATCCAAGGAAAACCCAATTTATATACCATGGTAGAACTATCAGAAAATTTGAATATAGGCTAACAAAGGCAGAAATATAAATTATTTACCAACTATAAAAAGTGAAATAAGATATTAAAATAAAATGGAATTGTCCAGTGCTATGGAAAAAATTAGGGTGAAGTCCTTATAAGATTCCCAAGAGGCTTGTCATACTTCCAAATGAAATGATGAATTCTTAGGAAAGAGTGAAAAGATACCTACTCTAAGAATAAAGTCTCAGTGTCTCTCTCTCCCTCTCTCCATCTCCATCTCTCTCTCTCTCTCTCTCTCTCTCTCTCTCTCTCTCTCTCTCTC
>NW_025383353.1:0-7685 GCF_016433145.1 Gracilinanus agilis
CTCTCTCTCTCTCTCTCTCTCTCTCTCTCTCTCTCTCTCTCTTCTTCCTTCCTGCCTTATTTCTTTAAAACTGCCTCACAAAATTACTAGCTATGTCACCTTGGGCAAGTCATGTAACCCCTTTTATCGTTAATTTCTTTATTTTTTGAAATGGAAATAATAATAGTACGTACTTTTTTTTTAAACCCTTAACTTCTGTGTATTGGCTCCTAGGTGGAAGAGTGGTAAGGGTGGGCAATGGGGGTCAAGTGACTTGCCCAGGATCATACAGCAGGGAAGTGTCTGAGGCCGTCTTTGAACCTAGGACCTCCTGTCTCTAGGCCTGACTCTCAATCCACTGAGCTACCCAGCTGCCCCCAGTACCTACTTTAATATTTTATTTTTCACCCAATTCCATGTAGGAGCAATTTTTAACATTCGTTTTCTCAAAATTTGTTCTTTCTCTCCCATCCCTCCTCCTTCCCTGAGATGGTAAGCAATTAGATATAGGTTATGCATGTGCTATCCTGTAATAGATATTTCCTCATTTGTCATTTATAGAAGAAGATGCATATCACTAAATGAAAAGGAAAAAAATTTAAAACCCTTTCCTTCTGTCTTAGAATCAATACTGTGTATTATTGAGTGATAAAGGTTAGGCAAGTGACTTGTTCAGGGTTACACAGCTAGGAAGTGTCTGAGGTCAGATTTGAACCCAGGACCTTCTATCTCTAGGTCTGGTTCTCAATCCACTGAGCCATCCAGCTGTCCCCCAAAAGAAAAAACTCTTGAAGGAAATAAAGTAAAAATGAGTATGCATGGAGATTCCATCAGTTCTCTGGTGACTGATGGCATTTTTTTTTTATCATGAGTCTTCAGGAATTGTCTTAGATCATTGTATTGCTGATAAGAGCCAAGGCAAGCACCTTCTTTTTGACATTGTTGTGAAGATCCAATGAGGTGATTTCTACAGAGAGAGCTATGATAGCTATGTAGAGAGCTTAAAGTGTTTTATAAGTGTTAGCTATGCTGACGATGATTATCCTACTTCTCTAATATTTCTTGTATGTATCACTGCTTTACCATTCTCACTTCTACCCTTGCTGCCTTTTTCTTGAATTAATTCAATAGGTCTAATATGGTCTCCTTGTCCTCAGTCTCTCTTTCCTCCAATCGATCTCTGATTATGCCACTCTGGAAATATCTATGTGGCTCTCAATATTTTGCATAATGCAGTCCTTGAAGTCCTTATTTTGCCACAGGCTTGCCGCAGTCTGGCTCAAGATAACTTTCTAGGCTTATTTTCCATCATTCCTTCTCACAAACTTTATGCTTCAGCCCAAAGGAATGACTTTCCCTCCCTTGAAGGTATGCTGGGCTGTCTTTGCCTTGGGTCTCTGCTCATGCTGTTCTCTGTGCCTAGAATGTACTTCCTCCCTTCACCATCTGTTGAACTCTGACCAGATCAACTCCCATCACGTCTACAGAGGCTCCCAACAGTGATCTTTCCTTGTCTGAACTCACAGTATTTTGTACCTCTCTTAGGGAGTTATCATGGTCTCTTTGGGGGTTGTGTAGATCTGTGTGATAGATCTCTTATCCTTCTCCCCCAAAGGCACAGCATAAGGGATGATCTTTGGATCTCTCCCAACCTGAAAAGAGTGTATTACACAAAGTAGATGTTGCATAAATGTTGAATGAAGGTTGTGATGAACAAATGGAATGATTCCTGTGAAGTTCTATATGCAGGAAGATATTTTGTCAGTGCCAAAGCTCTGGTTCAAAAGGAACTTTCTCGCTACAAGTTTTGGGGACAAATGCAATAAACTCATAAAACAAAGTATATCATAGTAAAGGGCAAGGGGCATCGAGGTGGCTCAATGGATAGAGCACCAGGCCTGGAGTCAGGAAGACCTGGGCTCAGATCTGGCCTTACACACTTCCTAGTTGTGTGACCCTGGGCAAGTCACTTACCTCCAACTGTCTAGCCCTTACTGTTCTGGCTTGGCATGATACTTCAGAAGGTAAGAGTTATTAAAAAGCAAGCAAATGAAAAGAAAAGAAAGTAAAAGGCAAAAAGGCAAGATCCCAGAATCCTAGACTTTTAGACACAGAAGGGATCCCAGTTGGCCATCGATTCCAATGCATATCTAAACAGGAATCCCCATTGCGATACATCTGACAAGTGGTCCGGCCTCTGCTTGAAGGTTTCCAATGAGCGGAACCTTGCCTCGTCCCGAGGTGGCCCATTCTGCTTACGGACAGCTCGAATCATTAGGAGCTTTCCCTCTGATCAAGCCTAGATTGGCCCCCTTTGCAACTCACACAGTCGGTGCAGAAACCAGGTGGAAACGTAACTAATGGCAAAAATGGAGAAAGAATGGCTCCTTGTAACAGGTAGGCGGTCTCTTACCTCCCAGCTGCTCAGGTTCTGGAAGAAGAAGTAAAGGGCAGCTGCCCACACCACGGCTGTGGCAATGATGCAGAACAGTGGGATGGGAAGGACCTTCTCAGAGCTGCGGAGCTACGTGGAGAAAAATGAACAAAGCGGTTATTAGCCCGGCTTCTGCTTGGAAGGCTGGGGGCCCTGCTCCCGCGCAAACCCTCACCTTCATGATGATGTAAAAGGCAAGATACAGCAGCAGGTTGCAGATAAAAATCCCCAGCATGTAGGAGGCAAAGTCCCTGGGCCGATACACCAGTCCAAAGAGGGCACTAAAGGATGCAAGGAAGGGGGAGACGAAAAGGTTGGCTGACATTTTTTTAGAGCTAGGAAAGTAGGGCTCTAACATAATTTCAAGGCTCACAACAACTTCCTCCAGCATAATTTCCAGGGAGCTCCCACCCTGAAGAGGCATCAATCCTCACTCTCTTTGATTCAGTTGGAAGAAGCACCTGGTGTGATCAGACACTAGAAGACTATGGTTTCCCCAAGCCTCACCCCAACTGTGCCTCTGATATGCCTGTAGTAGGAGCAGGAAAGAAGGGAAGGAACAAGCGCCTGGAGGGCCGTGGCCTTTCACTGGTACATAGGAACAAGAAACAGGGCTCTGGGGAAGCCATATTCTCCCCAGGGCTTTTTTGAGGCTCCCAAGAAAATGGCAGGTTCTCAGGGATAACCCCTCACAGCAAGTAACCGCCCCACGGAGGGTAACTTTATCTTGTAATGACTGAGTGCTTGGGGAGTAAATAGAGGTCATGGGAAGACAATTATCCTTAAGGGAATTATCTCTTTGGTATCTGAGCTATCCGATACCAAGGGGACAAGGTCCCTCTGGCCAAGGAACTTTGTCCTGAGGTAATCCCTAGAGTAGGGGCATTATGAAAAATTTCTTCCAAAAAACATATAGCTCCCAAATAGGAATCCAGGGATCTTAACCTCATAGATCTAGAGCAGTGATTCAAAAACTGGGCACCACCACCCCCTGGTGGGTGCTGCAGCAATCCAGGGGGGTGGTGATGGCCACAGGTGCATTTATCTTTCCTATTAATTGCTATAAAAATTTAAAAAAAAATAATTTCCAGGGGTGCTAAGCAATATTTTTTTCTGGAAAGGGGGCTGTAGGCCAAAAAAAAAAAATGGGAACCACTGATCTAGAGTAAGAAGATGCCTTAAAGACTATCCAATCCAGCTCCTTCATTTTATAGCTGTGATGGCTGAGGTCCAAGGAGGATAATTGACTTCCCCAAGGTTGACCAGGTATTAAGTACACGATTTGAACCCAGGTCCTCTGGTTCCAAGATGCCTTCTAGTTGCCAGAGAAGTTCTCAGTGACTTGATGATGGTTTTCCCCATCCCCTGGCAAGGGTCTCTCTATAGGCCAGGAATGGGAGAATTTAGGAACAGGGATTGGGACTGGATCTGTGATTTCACTGGTAGAGACAATTCCCCAGATGAGGAAATTCCCTCCAGCAACAGAGGTCAGCACCTTCTCCACAATTTCTAGTCTGGGAAAGGTCCCTAGACCGCCAAAAGCTAATTGGATTGCTCAGGGTTTCAATACGTGTCGGACTTGAATTTGTTTCCTGGTTGCACAACTAGCTCTAGCCATAACACCATACTGCTTCTACCTCACAGGGAATGAAGTCAGTTAGGTTCACAATACAAACAGCGAGTTAATTTAGGTCTTTTCTTTGTTTCTTTTCAGGAAGAATTTTTTTTAAACCCTTTCTACTCATTTGACTTTACATTAAGAATAAGGAACACACAACTCCATCAAATTAATCCAACTAAGAAAAATACATTAATTCTACAGTTCCATCACTGCCAATTAAAGAAACTTATAGAATGAAAGAGAGAGAAAGGAATGGAAAAAAACGAGACAGAGAAAGATTGTATTTAACTATAGAGAGAATGGGAAAGACAGAAGAAAAGAGGGGAACATAGAAATGGACATTTCAAATACAGAAAAGGAGACACACTTAAAAAGAAATCTATACACACAAAGACATAGATACATAAGGAGGGAGGCAGAATTCATGGAATAATATGCACATGATATGTCCTTTTAGAATACGGCTGCTCAAAAATTTTAAAGCCACACTGAATTTCTGCAACTCTAAGTGCAAAGAGGGCTATCACCTTTTGGGACTTGCCATAGAGATCAGATGAAATATTGAGAATTAAGCAAAAGAGACCACTCTGCCTACTGTAATAGCAACCTCTGAGAAGAAGATGGTTGCTATTACACTATAGAACAGGTAGTAGACTTCAGAGGGAAGTCCACTAACGACCTGCAAAATGCTGGTGGTGGCTGTGCATTCACAAAAGTTATTTTATTAGACTGGAAGCTCTGACAGGGTCTATCAAGTTGGAAAGACTTCCCATATTGGTTGTTATTCAGCCTCTTTGAGTTCAGAGACTTCTTACCAAAGGCCTGGCCATTAGGCACCTGTTTTTTTGGCCCCAGCAACTCATGATAACAAAGAAGGTTGAGTCCTATGGTGGTAGAAGAAATACGCACACCGGCAAAATTATGGCTCTTGTAAGTATTTTTCCTGTCTCTAGAACACAGGCATCGAGAAGAGCATGAGGTGGGTATGCCAGCATAGCCAACTCATCCTCCGCTGAGCCAGCATAGACCTGTGCTTTCCAGCTTAATTTTAGTTTCCATAATTAGAACCTAAACAGTTCTGTCCATAAACCTTAATGTCACAATAATTAGAAATAAGAAAACCACGGTGCTCTCAAACTACTTACAAGGACCAGTTAACAAGATTCCCAACAATGAGCAGCACCATTCTGTCCTGGGGGGTGGAAAAGGACATCATATCAGTTCAATATCATTCTATTTTCTGCCATACTTTAAGGAAGCCAAAGCTTTAAAAAAAAAAAAAGTGTCTCTGGGGCACAAACAAGCAAATTCTTCCCAAGATTCTCCAGGTGGCATCCCTGCAGCTGGTGAAGATTTAGTTCGATAGCCTCTGGCAGATCAAACAGAGATCTGCATCACTAAAGATGAAAATGTGGCCAAGAGACAAAACTGGAGCAGTGACCAGGGAGGTGGCTGGGGTAGCCCCCTGCAACTTCCTTGATATTGTGTGATGGGTGACAAGTATCCAAAATGAGGCCTTATTAAATGATCCTCAGAACACACCTGAAGTATAAAAATTTAATTTTCCTTTGGTCTGGACCTGTGATTTCATTGGTGTGAAGAACTCCTCGAGAAGGGTCTAACTACCAATGAAAATTGGGGAAGAACAGGGGAAGATTGGGGAAAAGGAGAATAAGCACTTTTATAACGCTTATTATGTGCCAGGAGCTTGTGTGCTTGTGTGTGTGTGTGTGTGTGTGTGTGTGTGTGTGTGTGTGTGTTTTAAACCTCTATCTTCTGTCTTAGAATCAATATTAAGTATCAGTTCCAAGGCAGAAGTTTTGTAATTGCATTGGGGTTAAATGACTTGCTCAGGGTCACATAACTAAGAAGAGTCTGAGGCAAGATTTGAACCAAAGATGTCCTCCCTCCAGGCCTGAGCCAGCCAGCTGCCCCACCAATGTGTGTTAAAGGCAGGCTTAAAACCCAGGTCTCCTTGGCTCTGGCCTGTGGCAGCACCTTATGATCAGAACAAATCTGCTTGGAAATTTTCCCTTCCTTTAGTTCAGCTTATTGCGTGTGGGCAAAAGGAAGGCAAACGTGAGGTCTCATAACCCTCTGGACACTTTTAAAAACGTAAGCTTTATGGAAACTGTTTGTTTTTACACCACAGTTATTTTGAAATATTCCTGCCCCCAACCCCTCCCGAATGAGCCTTTTCGCTTAATAAAGCAAAGAAAAATAGTTCAGCATGGTCACCCATGTATTGCTAAGAGAAGTGATTCTTCCCTTCTAGCAAGACTCCTGCCCACCCCTGCCCGGGAGAACCTGTCTCCATCTAAAGGAAAAGCTTTCCATTTTTATCTGAGTTTCCCCCTCTCGTGCTCCTCAGCCAGGGCTTTCGTTTGCTCCACAATATGAAGGTTTATGAACTTTGGGGGCTATCGCCCATTCTTTCAGGGAGCAGGAAGGATGCAAATCCTAAGTGAACCAAATCTCCAAAAGCCCACCACTCTCTTTGATGCCCTTTTCCTTATTCTTCCACTAACTAAGTCACGCCTGTGCCTGTGACCTCTTTTTGGCAGGTGTCCCGGGGGATCCCCCTGAAGTTCAGACCCTGCTGTCAGGATTCGGTTGGGAGCCCCGTGACGGCAGGGGCTCCTTTTGCCTTTCTTTGGATCCTAAGACTTAGGACAGGCTGGCCCAGAGGAGGAGGTTAATAAGCACTTTGTTGACTAGACTTGACTTGTCAAGCCCTGATTTGAAAATGTTAAAAAATGAGGAGCCTGAGGGAAAAGAGAGCTAAGAATCGGCGCCCACTCTCCCTGGGTTGCCCAGTTCAGCTGCCCTGTGTCTTCTCCGGCTGGCTAAGAGCAGAAAGCTTTCGTGGCTCCCCGGACCTCCTCTCTCCCGCCCTCCAGGTGGCTGATGTTGTACTGGCTGGCCTAAGTCTAGGGGACAGGAAGACTCCACCTACCATGTACAGGGGTCGGCTACACTGGTGGAAACAGTCAGTGTAGAACACCATTGCAATCCGGCGGAAAATTCCAAGATCTGCTAATGACAAGAGGACATACAAATCATCCAAAAGTAGCACTTACAACTCGGGCAATGAATTACGGCCCCACGGAGAGAGCTGATGGTGGGGAACCTTTCCTGCGGGCACAGGCTTGGGGGATTGTTTAGACTGCCTAAAGTCTGTGAGGAAAAGATGGGAACAGTACCATACCCACAGTTAAGGACCCGACGGAGCTTGGCTAAAATCAAATATCCAGTCACCAGGCTGGCATAGACCACGGCCACCCCAGGGCAACGTAAATCAGGAGACCACAGATTGCACAGTGTGAAAGACCAAGTGGAAGAGAGGGGAACTTATTTGTTCTTGCAGATAGGAGGTAGCCAAGGCCCAAGATGGCCTTGTTTTCCTTTATGTTGACTCCATATAATTTCTAGTTTACTTAACTGGTGGTTTTTTAATTGCAGAAATGGATCGGAGCACCTTCTCCCTTAATCCATAAACTTGACCTTGTCCTCACACCAATCTGATTTTTTTAAAAAGCCCTTCCCTGCCCCCTAGTTGGAGTAGGAGATATTTTAATCTCTCTCTCTCTCTCTCTCTCTCTCTCTCTCTCTCTCTCTCTCTCTCTCTCTCTCTCTCTCTCTCTCTTTCTC
>NW_025383354.1:0-2516 GCF_016433145.1 Gracilinanus agilis
CTTCTAGGGCTGCTCCTCACGTTCTCTTCGGCTTCTGACCGTCCCACCCTGGGGGCCCTCCTTCGGGCCGGGCCGGGCCGAACCGCCGGCGGAGAGCAGGTTCTCGGGGTGGGGGCCAAACCTATGCCTCCTCTGGAGGAGCTCCCCGAAAGCCTCAGCAAGTAAACCTCCCGCCCAGATCCAACCTCGTTGCCAGTCCAGGCGCCCCCCCCCCCAGGACAGATCGATCACACAGCCAGCCCAGCCTAGCCCTGGGGTTGCAGGGGGTTCGTTTAATGTGACATACACATCCGGCGGGTGAGAGAGCCGGCTGGCCAGCACCCGCCCGCCCGCCCGCCCGCCCTTCCTTTTCTGGGCATCCTCTGGTCCGGTGGCCGGCGTGCTGAAGGATCTACAGCCTGGGAGGCAGCCGTGGCTTTCAGAGAGGGATGGTGGAGAGGCCGACCTCACTGGGCAATCAGCAACAGCAACACAGGCTGCCCTCCGGCCAGGCAGGGGCGATGGTGAGGGCAGAGGAAAGCCGCTGGGTTTGAAGGAGCCAAGAGGAAAGGAGAGGGCTCGAGTTCCCAGCCTTTTCTACCCCATCGTCGGGATTTCTACAAATAACCATCTAGGGAGGAAAGGGGGAAGGGGAAGGGAGTGGCTAGTGTGGAAAAAGGCCCCATCCACCCCCAAGAGCTGGAAGGTAGCTAAAGGTCTTTCTCTGTCCCTTGGGTTAGGTACAGAGGAGGATCTCAAAGCAACCTGTAAAACCAGGTCAAGAGCGCAGCCTCAAAAGGCTGCTCCCATTCTGGGGGCCACAAGTACACATGCTCCATTCCTCCACACTGTTAGAAAGCGGGCCACTCTGGGCTACTGGCACCACCGGAGGCAGTGGTATGACGGGAGGGAGGAGGCACAATTCCCGAAGTGAGTGCTAAGTGATCCTCCCCATCCTGCATCCAGGGGTCCCAAAGAATCTGCTCCAGTGAGGGCCGGTTGGCAGGGTCAGGGGCCAGGCAACGTCGTATCAGGGCCTTGCAACCTGCAGGATGGGACAGGAAGTCTGTGGCCCAGAAGGGAGAGGAGGAAAGGAGCAAGGCGGGGCAGGGAGAGGCTGCACTTTACCTGGGGAAAGGCGGCAGTGGAATCGAAGGCGAGCACCTAGGATCTCCCGATCGTGTTCAAAGGGGATGTCACCACAGGCCATGTCGTAAAGGAGGATGCCTAAGGACCACACAGTGGCTGGGAGTGCATGGTACAGCTGCTGAGAGATCCATTCGGGGGGGCTGTATACCCTTGTTCCTACAAAGCCGGAAGATCCCCCAGTGAACCAGTTACCAGGCACCCACCTTGGTTCCTCCACTCTAGCAATCCCCAAACTGGCCCAGGCTCTCACCGTCGAAGTCAGTGTAGGGCTCGTCCCGGAGCAGGGCACCAGAACCAAAGTCGATGAGCTTCACTTCACCCCTCCTCAGGTCCACCAGGATGTTCTCATCCTTGATGTCTCGGTGGACTACACCCCGAGCATGGCAATGGCGCACGGCGGCTACCACCTGGCTGAAGAATCGGCGGCAGTGGCCCTCTCCCAGGGGGCCCCGCTCAGTGATATAGTCAAACAGATCCTGGCCGTGTTCTGGCCGCTCGAGCACCAGCAGGAAACTCTCTGGGGTCTCAAACCAATCCAGCAGCTGGATCACACCCCGATGACCACCCCCAGCCCCGACCTTCCTCAGCAGGGCCACCTCCAGTGGGCATGGGCCTGAGTCAGACTGCAGGAAGGCAGAAGGTACAGGGAGGAGAAGCAGTCGCCCCCTCGCTCCAAGTCACATACACGATGGAGGCACCAAATCTGGCCCTGAGGAGAGGCCCCACTCGGGGAGGGAGAACCTCCCTCCCATATGTGTATGTTGGGGGGCAGTGCAGGAGACAGATGAGGACAACAGTGGGAAAAACTCTGAAGTGGGCATCAAAAAGTTTTAATCTTAGCTGGGCCACTTTCTACCGGCAAGGGGGGGTCAGGGGTCAGGCAGTCCCCTACCTTTGCAGAGCGCCAAATCCCAGGAAGCGCCCTCCCCTTCCCAGCCCGCCCCAGAGGACACCGAAGGTTCCGCTAGTCCACCTGGCTAAGGGGGCGGGGTCAGCCCCCCACCCGACCCTTCCGCACATGCACGAGAAGGAGGAGCCCAATCGGTGTCGGGGGAGTTCCGGTGCCTAGGACATGCCTGGCCAACCGGGAACTCCCGAAGATGGGTCCGAGACTCCTCCCCTTCGGGGATCCAGAGCGCGCCCATCGCCAGCCGAGGGAGAGAGGGGAGGAGAGGGCCCGCCCACGGGGAGCATACCCACCAGGGGGGCCCAGCCCAGGACGCGGCTCCGTGGGATCAGCTTCACAGCAACCTGAGAGAGGGGAGACGAGGAACTGGCGAGGGAGGCCCAGGGGAGGGGCGCGGGGAAAGACTGCAGCTGGGGCGGGCGCAGTCACCTGCAGGCGGTCGGCCAGGCGGTGCGCAGAGAAGACGGAACCAAAGCCGCCC
>NW_025383355.1:0-3353 GCF_016433145.1 Gracilinanus agilis
ATATATATATATTTTAGGTCTTTTATAATTGACAAGGCCAGGTAGTGGAATTTTTTCTCCTTAGAGCACTTTATTATCAAAAGGAATGGCATGAACACAAAAGTCTGAACCAAAGGCCATGCTTGTACTTGAATACTTAAGAAATTGGACTTCACTTCTGTCTTGATTCTGTTGCATTTATTTGTCAAAAGTATTTAAAAGTGGTATTGGAAGTGACACTGATGGGTGAAAGGGTGGGGACTGTCCTCATTCTATCATAATCTCCCTCTCTTTCCCTCTCTTAGCACCCTGAGGCAACTGGGATACACATGTGGTTTCAGAGTCGGCCTGTCTGGTTTATTAAAAAGTCTATTACTTGTAAGAGCTTGCATTGTTGGCTTTTCTTCCTTCCAGAAGAACTGTGTCAGCCAGCCCTTGGGGTACATCTGCAGGTCAAACTCCCCTGGGTCCCCTAACTCCTTAGACTCCAATATAGTAAAGTCACTGATCCCTTCAATCAAACCTGGAGGATCTCATAGCATGCACTGGAAATATCTCAAAGAACCCTGGAGACATCAACTCTTTATCGATCTACATTTCCCTGAGAGGAGAATAATGTATGTAGGCTATGGTTCAAGCCAATCCTGCTTGATGACATTCCCGAGTTTCTCAATACTTTGGAACTGTAGAATTCCTAGCAAAGGACTCTTAACTAGCGCAGGTATCCCTTCCCCATCTGGTGGTTAGTCATAGAGCCCCACATGATTTGGAAAATCTGCGTAAAATTTTTTGGCTCCCTGTTCGTACCAGAGAAGAAGGCTGATTTTTTTTTTCTTTTTCTTTAATGGGGTGTTTACAGCACTTTATTGCAAAACTTGGATTATTGTTTGGTCATAGACTATAATGTTTCTAAACTTTTTCTGTGTTGTCTGCTGGCCTTTTCATGTCATCTTCAGCTTTTGTGAAACTCCCTAAAAATTCCTCCATTTAACTTCTTATGCCAAACTGGTTTTGAGTATAAATCATTATATATTTTTAATTTTTTTTGAACTCTCACCTTCTGTCTTGGAGTCAATACTGTGTATTGGTTCCAAGGCAGAAGAGCTGTAAGGGCTGGGCAATGGGTGTTGAGTGACTTGTCTAGGGTCACACAGCTAGGAAGCATCTGAAGTCAGATTTGAACCCAGGACCTCGCATCTCTAGGCCTGGCTCTCAATCCACTGAGCCACCCAGCTACTGCTTATATGTTATTATTATTATTATATAGTATCTTATATATTCTATATAAAAATTGTGATGGGGAAAGCTGAGATGTGGAAAGGATGCCTGTATTTCTTTTTTCATAGTCACTGTCCAGTGTATAACACTGCCAATATGGTTGTTTTTCTTTGAGGAGTAGAGTTTTAATTTCAACTTTGTCCCTTACTTATAATCTGAATTTTAGCTCTCTCCACCACCAATAGGGCTCAACTAAGTCAAAATGCACTTATGACGACAGGATTTGGGGCAAACGTGGTATTTTCTCAGGGTCTACTCCTTGCTGAAAACCAAGGTTGGTTGTTGTCCTTCAGACTTGAAAAATACCAAAATGACATCATAATTTTGGGGTCAATATACCGTATGTCTGTCTGTGACAGATCAGACCATTATGAGCCAAGACAGGCTCTACCTCAGGGGTCGGGTACAAATAGCTCCTATGGAAAGGAAATGTTTCTAAATTTGTGCGCCTCTTGTGTGTTTCTTTTGAGCTTCTGCAATTCTGCTCTGTTCAGAGAGTACAGCTCCTTTTCTTCTGAGCTTAAGGACTTTATAGATATCTCTGCCTTTGAGATTTGGGGACTCTCTCTATGGGAAGGGATCTTCTCGACCCATTTTTACTCAAACCCTACTGTTTGCCAGCCTAGCCTTACTGATCTATCAAATATCTTTATGAAGGGGTAGTGTTCTACATCCACCTAGGATGACTCTGCACTTAATTTTGCATTTGCTTATCTGCATGCAACTTAGTTCCCCCCAGCTTCCAATAAGCACCCTACCCCCAGGGGCACACATGATTTCCTATTTTGGTCTTTAGGATCCTAGCTGCTGGTGTTTAAAAAATGCTTATTGACTTGGATTAATGAAACTGAACTTCATTAAGTTACTAATTTAACTTTTATAATGATATATATTGGAAACCAGGTTGAAAAAGCTCCAGATGTCTTCTTGCCTTGTAATGAAATTATGTGTATTTTTATGCAGCCTAAGGACTATGTTCCAATATGTCCGTGAGTTGGCTGGAATACCAGGGATGGCTCATTCCAAAGAGGCTTGCTGCATAGTGCAGTATTTGGCAAGGGGTGAGGAAAAAAAGAGATAGTAAACTATTAGCCATTTTAAAGTACCGCCGAGCAGTATTTTTATTCCCCCAATGCAGAGCCGTATATCAGAGAATGTGCAGTAATAATTAGCTGCTGGACCAAATGACTCAGGAGTCTCTTCTAGTCTCATAAGTAAATAGTATTTCTTTGTTGTAATTATATGTTTACCCAAGAGGCCAGAAGGCTGTAATCTCTATAATAACATTATCTATTTCTTCTTCTCCATAATGATGTACTGTACACACCTAAGAGACTGGGAAATCTCCTTGGGTTTGCCCAGCCTGTGATTTCCAGAAGACATTTCTCTTCTTGAGAAGCCAGGTGTTAAGTGAAATCCCTTGTTTATAGAATGTTAAGGTTATGACACAAGTCAATAAAAGCCTGGAAATTCCCTCTGTGCTGACATGGTATCTACAACTTAAACCATTGTGCCTTTTATTTCTAACTCACAATAGTGTGGAATTGCAGAGGGAGTGTAAAACTTAACTTTGAATTTCCTGGCTTTTGTTGGGCTGTTGGGCAATTCTAATGCCATTGAATTCCTCCCCCCACCCCCATTTCCCCGCCTTTTTGAGTTGTTGTTTTTCTGGGTATTGGTAGCACATTATACTTTTCTAAGAATGACATGGTAATGTATGACTGTATTTGTAATCAGAAAGCTAGGAACAAAATTCCCTCATTCTCTTGGAAGGAACATGAATTTCTAGAATGATACACAGGTTTACTTTATGGAATTAACCAGTTGATGGAATGTTAGAACATCTGGCTTCTTTTTTCCCTTTGAGTAGACCAAGAACTCAGAGGGAAGTTTTGAGACCCAGTGGAAAAGGGGACAAAATCAGTCATTCATTTGGATATTTCCAAATATAAACATGCAAACAAAGCTATCATTTATCCTGCAAAGGGAAACTCACACCATGGCTGCTAATTCATTACAATGGGTTTCCTTTAGAAGTTTGCTTATGTGGTCTGTTTAAGACATTATACAGGTTCCCTCCCTCCCTTCCTTCCTTC
>NW_025383356.1:0-3241 GCF_016433145.1 Gracilinanus agilis
ATTGGAGGCAGACTGGTAATAAGAAAGGCCTTTGAAGCTTCACTTGGGCCTGACAGGCTCTGTTGGCTGAGCCTGCCAAGCTAGTTCTGAAACCACATATGGTAAAAGGATCTGAGCTAGTGAGTGATGTGTTTGCTTAGGTGGTTACCCAATGTGCTAGCAACTCCAGGACTTACAAAGTTCAGCTTAGCCAAGCCTCTGCCTCTACAACAGTGCCCAAGTCGAGAATCTAAAGGGACTTGTATATATGTTTAACAACTCCTCTAGACCCTTGCTTGGGTTTGGATTCAATGGTAAAGGGTTGGTTTGGGCTAGTATAGATGTGCCCAATGGACTAACGCTCTTCTGACTGCAATTTGATAAATCCCTTCCCCTAATTAGCTGTAGATCATTCAACAATTAGGAAAAGAACACCAATCTTCTTTGTATTGAACTGCAACAGGATTTATTTGTTTATATAGAAGGGTTTGGAATGACAAAATAAGGATAAAGGTTTGTGGAATGCTAACCTAAACCTAAATGAATAAAGGTGATCTAAATCAATTGGATGGTGAGTTTGATAATAGGTTGGAGCTTTCTTCTCCCTCTCTCAATCCCTGCCTCAGCTCTGCCAAGGCACAAGCCAAAGGATAAGGAAGGCTAGTGATGTTCTTCTTGTTGGCTGTGATGTTATCTCTCTCAGCTCTATTACTAACAGGTAATGATGTTCTATGGCCCTCAAGTATGGATGCTGGATTGCAGGTCTAGGGCCTACCTTCCCTCCAATTCACCCTCCTCCCAAGATTCTGAAAAAGGAGGCCAAGTGTGCTGCTGTCCCAGAGTATTTATAGGGGTTGTTCCAACTGTCTTCTGGCCCTGGTTCATGCCACCTGGGCACATTCCAAAGTCTTTAACCAACATTCCTGTCACTCAAGATATCCTCCAACTTGTCCCAGAAGTTCCTTATTACAAGGACAAGCTTACATAATAAAAATGACCATTCTACCCAAATCAATTTACTTATTTAGTGCCATACCTATCAAACTACTAAGTATCTTTTTTACAGAATTAGAAAAAAGCTATAACAACATTCATTTGGAAGAACAAAAGATCATGTATATTAAGGGAAATAAGAAAAAAAAAACAAATGTGAAGGAAGGTGGCCTAGTAGTACCAGATATTAAACTATACTATAAAGCAGCAGTCATTAAAACAATATGGTACTGGCTAAGAGATAGAAGGGTGGATCAGTAGGATAGACTTGGGGTAAGTAACATCAGCAAGACGGTCTATGATAACACCAAAGAGCCCAACTTTGGGGACAAAAATACACTATTTGACTAAAACTGCTGGGAAAATTGGAAAACAATATGGGAGAGATTAGGTTTAAATCAATATCTCACACTTTAGACCAAGATCAATTCAGAATGGGTGAATAACTTGAATATAAAGAAGGAAACTATTAGTAAATTAGGTGAATATAGAATAATATACTTGTCAGATCTATAGGAAAGGAAATATTTTAAAACCAAGAAAGAGTTAGAAAAAAATTACAAAATGTAAATTAAGTAATTTTGATTATATTAAATTAAAAAGGTTTTGTACAAACAAAAACAATGCAACCAAAATCAGAAGGGAAACAACAAACTGGGAAAAAAATCTTTATTACAAAAAACTCTGACAAAGGACTAATTATTCAAATATACAAGGAGCTAAATCAATTGAACAAAAAATCAAGCCATTACTCAATTGATAAATGGGCAAGGGACATGAATAGCAATTTTCAGATAAAGAAATCAAAACTATCAATAAGCACATGAGAAAGTGTTCTAAATCTCTAATAATTAGAGAAATGAAAATCAAAACAACTGAGGTATCTCACACCTAGCAGATTGACTAAAATGACAGCAAGCGAGAGTAATGAATGCTGGAGGGGATGTGGCAAAATTGGAACATTAATGCATTGCTGGTAGAGTTGTGAATTGATCCTACCATTCTGGATGGCAATTTGGAACTATGCCCAAAGAGTGCTAAAAGATTACCTGCCCTTTGATCCAGCCATACATATCATTGCTGGGTTTGTACTCCAGTGAGATCATAGGGAAAAAGACTTGTACAAAAATACTTATAGCCATGATCTTTGTGGTGGCAAAAAACAACAAAAAACTGGAAAACAAGGGTATGCCCTTCAATTGGGGAATGGCTGAAAAATTGTATCTATTGGTGATGGAATACTACTGTGCTCAAAGGAATAATAAACTGGAGGAATTTCATATGAACTTGAATGATCTCCAGGAACTGATGCAGAGTGAAAGGAGCAGAGCCAGAAGAACATTGTACACACAGATGGATACACTGTGGTAAAATAGAATGTAATGGACTTCTGTACTGGCATCAATGCAATGACCCAGGACAATTCTAAGGGATTAATTGAAAAGAATGCTACCCACATTCAAAGGAAGATTGACAAGAGTGGAAGCACAGAAGAAAAACAATTGCTTGAACTCATGTGTTGATAAAGGCATGATTTGGGAAATAAACGCTAAAAGACCACCCTAGAACAACTATCAATAATATGGAAATAGGTCTTGATCAATGACACATGAAGAAACCAATGGAAATGCATGTCGGCTACAGATGGGTTTTTTTTGGGGGGGGGGAGTAAGAACATGAATCATGTAAACATGGAAAAATTTTTTTCTAAAAAATAAAATTAAAAAAATAGTTCTCAAGGGAGAATGTTATCTAAATTTGCAATGCCCATCCATATATTATTCATACATTCATGGAGCAGTTTATGAGTTGGGAAATCTACAGGGAAAAGCAGTAAAGGAAAAATAGGTATAATTAAGAACAATATCCATGCACTTTCTTAAGTCACACTATTCTAATATATATATATGTTACAGTATGTCTTTCTAGTAAAACATTTTTAAAATTATAAATATATCTTCTAATCCCTGTATTTCCCCATGCAATCTTCTCCTCTTTTTCTGGATTCCTCTTCTTGCCATGCTTTTTTGACTCTGTGCTCTTGTGGCAGGAGAGAAATTTCCTTCCTTCTTTTCTCAACTAATTTTTAGATTCTTATATCTCATTCATATGCACATATCTCTGTTAGCTGTGTAGCTGACTTAAGAGTGTTCCTTAAGTAAAACAAAACAGAAAAACAGAGAGCAAATTCGTTTTAATGCAATTGTACTTCTAACAATAATAAATTACATTTAAATAATACTTAAATATTTAAAAAACACTTTCCACA
>NW_025383357.1:0-5911 GCF_016433145.1 Gracilinanus agilis
AATCTAGTTGGTGTGGATGAGGAGGGAGAGCATATCTGAGAGATGTCGCAAAAGTGACGTCTTGGCAATAGATTCAATAAAGGGGGTGAGAGATATTAAGGGTCAAGACTGAAAATGAAATTAGGGATCTTGGAGATGGAAACAATGCTGCAGATTGCAGAGGTTTTTTTTCGATATGTCCCAGGAGGAAGTCAGATTTTAACAGACCTCCAAATAATACTACAGAACTCTAAAAGATTACAAAAGATGTTCAGTATCTCTCATATAATGGGTAAGTTGTATTTCAAAGAGAGCCCTTCCCTCAGGTACTACCTATAATTAGGATTCCTTTTCCCTTTCAGCTGCACCCTTTTCTGAAGAAAATCCAATTTACCAACAGTGCTGGTGACCAGGTGTTTGTGGATGAGACTAGAAGCTCTGAGGCTCAATACACCATCATGAACTATGTGTTCTTTCTGAATGAGACGGATGCACTGGTAAAAGTGGGGCAGTTTCTCCCCAAAGCTCCATTGGGTCAGGATTTCACAATCTGTGAAGATGCCATAGTGTGGGGCTGGTGGGATGCAAAGGTCAGGAATATTTTAAATGTCATATTGATGCTTCTTAACACAAGAACAATTCTTGACTGCTTTGCTTTACTCCTTACTAATTATATTTATGAATAGAAGACAATCAATGATTATACTAAAATGATAGACCAAGATAATGAAGTGATCTCTCAGACCTCCACCTGGGACTGGGACCCAGAATTGAGTCTTTAATATGTGCATGGTCAATTATATAAATCACAATTGTTCAGGAATTCTTCAATCTGGGGTACCACCTAAGGATACCATTCTTTGCCTCTTCTAAAAATTTTGGAAATATTTTGTACATGCTTACTTTTTTTTTTTTTTTTTTTGGCCACATCTCTCCTTTCATCTACCTCTTCTCTTGTTTTCTTTTTCCTTCTTCTTGTTTTCTTCTTCCATTTTCTTCTTCTTTTATTCCTCTATCTTCTTCTTGTTTTATTCTTCCATCTTCTTTTTCTTGTTTTATTCTTCCATCTTCTTCTTCTTGTTTTATTCTTCCATCTTCTTCTTATTTTATTATTCCATCTTCTTGTTTTATTCTTCCATCTCCTCCTTTTATGAGCAGTTTATATATGAATTAAGTTGAATGGCCAGCCACTCCCCACACCTCTTCCATATTTGCACAGATATCTCCTTATGCACTCTCATTATATGAGACATTATCAATCCCTAATCTGCCATTTTTACCATTTCTTCACATCTTTCCACCCTGCCCTTGAGATCATCAAGAATTACAGACCCACTCTCAGGTATGCTCTAATTAGTCTACATTAACGATGCTAAACAATAACGTTCAGAGATCACATATGAATTATATCCCTACACTAGAAAATGAGCTTATGTTTCATTAGTCTTTTATCATTGTACATTTGTGTTTATATTTTTAAGATTTTCTTAAGGCATTTTTGAATGTCAGCATTTCAATCAGTTCAAATCTTTTTAGGAATTATACTTTGTACTTTTCTACTTACCTAAGAATCCGTGTTTTCCTTTTACTGTTATGCTTATTTTTAATGGGTAATTTATTATGGGCTATAAACCTATTTCCTTTGCCCCCTAGAATATGGTATTCCAAGCTCTCCAATCCATGTAAGTGATGGCTAGTATGTATGATTTGGGCTGTGATCACTTAGGATGAGAGTTCTTTTTTCTTTCTGGAATAGTTGTAATTTATTTTGATTGTACTGGAAATTCTAAATTTTGTTTAGAATTTTCATTTTGGGCTTCTTCTCAGGAGGCAAACAGAGGATTCTTTCTATTTCCTCATCTACATCTGATCTTAGATTCTTTTAAGATTTCTAGAAGGGGCCACAGGGAAGATGCTAGTGAAGGACACTCTTAATCTTTCCCAATTTATGCTTCAAACAACTTTCATATAACATTTTAAAATGAATTCTAGTGCAGTAGAACTGACAAAAATGAAGTGAAAAAAATTTTTCCTAACAAAATCATTAAAAAGGTCTGCACTAAAGGTCTATTGTAGTGGGGTGGAAGTAGAGTTTAGTCCAGAAGGTCAAGACACTTTCTACCTAAACAAGTCAACACAGAATTTAGGAGTGACTGAATCAGCAATAAAGACTTCCAGAGCTCTCAGCTACAGATGATGAGGGGATCATACAGCTGGTCAGAATATTATGTGGTTCCCTTTGCTGGATCTGGATGAAGGACTCAATTGTGTTGACCATGCACAGATTCAAGACACAATCCTTGGTCACACTCCAAGGTGGAGGCCCCAGGGAGAGGAGGAGCACCAGCACACCAACACTTTCAGTCGCAGAAACATAGGGGAGAAGGGGACCCAGGACATAGAGCCAGGATGTAAAAGAAGGCTTGTGATCACTTCCAGAGCACTGGGTAGATCAAAAGTATATTAAACACACCCTTCCTTGGATTATATCACCATAGAAGAAGTAAAAATTAATAGATACCCAGAGTGATTTCTGAAGCTAACTGTGCACAGAACCTGAAGCTACAAACAGTATCCCCTTCACAAATTTTAACCATTTTTAAGTTAAAAGGTAAGAAAAGGACTGGAAAATGAGCAAACAACAAAGAAACATTGAAAGCTTTTTTTGGTGGCAGAAAAGACCAAATCAAAAATTCAGAAAAAAATCAAATTAAACACTACAGCAACCAAAGCCTCAAAGAAACATGTGAGATTATCACTCGCTCAAAAATAACATTGAGAGGAGCTAAAAAAAATTAAAAATTAAACAATAGAGATAGAAGAAAAATTGGGTAAAGAAATGAGCAATACATCAAATTAATGAAAAAAATGTTAAGAGTTTGTTAAAGGAGGCACAAAAAAATTAAAGAAAAATGTTACCTGAAAAAGAAATAGAATAAACTACTGGGTAAAAAGAGGGAAAGTTCACTAAAGAGGAGAACTCAAACACAAAATTTGCCATGTGGAAAAGGATGTGCAAATTTTCAGTGAAGGAAAGAACTCCTTAAAAACTAGAATTAGCCAAATGGAAAAAGAGGTATAAAACCTCACTGAAAAAAATAATTCTGTAAAAATTTTAGTTCACCAAGTGAATGGTAATGATTCCAAGGGGGCATTGGGAAATAATAAAACAAAGTCAAAAATGAAAAATTAGAAGAAATATGAAATATATCATTGCAAAAGCAATTGCCTTGAAAATAGTTCCAGAAAATATCATTTTAGTGTGACTGGACTACCTGAAGCTATGATCAAGAAAAGAAATATATATAATCTTTCAAGAAATTATATGAGTGAGGGTAAACCTCCCTAATATTCAGGACCCCAGGTTAAAATGGAAATGGAAAGAATCCCCTGATCTCCTTAGGAAAGTGATTCCAAAATGGAAATTCCCAAAATATTATAGCCAAATCCCAGAACTCCGAGGTCATGGAGAAAGTAGTACAAGCAGTTAAAAAGAAATAATTCAAATATTTCAAAATTTCTGTCATTATAAGGAGATTTAGCAGCTTCCACATTAAAGGATAGAAGTGTCTTGAGTGTGATACTCAAGAGGACAAAGGAGTTTGGATTGCAACCAAGAGTCAAATACTGAGTAAAGTCTTTCTTGAGGAAAACGAGCATTTATGAAACAGAAGGCTTTCAAGCATTCCTTATAAAGTGACCACAGCTAAATAGAAAATATGACTCAAAATGAGGACTCAAGAGAAGCACAAAAACGTAATCAAGAAGGAGAAATCATAATGATTCGATAAGATTAAATGTACTGGAAAGATGATACTTATAACTCGTAAGAACTTTTTTATTATTGGGAAAATTAGGAGTATGCATAGATAGAGATGAAGAGTGTGAGTTGAATGTAATAAGATAATACCTAAAAGTATAAAACTAACGTTTGAGAAAGAATAAAACACTGGGAGATGCGTTAAGGGAGAATGAGAATTGTTTAAACTATCTCACGTAAAAGAGGTCCAAAAGAGATTTGACATTGATTCCTTGACAGGAATGATTGATGGGGAAAGTGGAGAGGAAAGCACTTGAACCGTATTCTCATCAAAAATGGATCAAAAAGAGATGAACAAAACACTCAGTTGGGTAAAGAAATCTTTCTCACCCTACAGGAAAAGAGAAGGAAAAGGGATTAAGAAAAGGGGATGACAGAAGATTGGGAAGATAATGTTTCTCTGCAGACCTCAGACTGGGATAGAAACTGGTGCCTAGATAATGCTCTGCACTCAGGATGGGAGCTGCAGTGTTATCATTTTTTTACTGAAAGCTCTCCTCTGATAGAACAACATAGAGCGTCAGACCAATCATTACCCCAAAGGGTCATCCATGGGCACATGTTCTCTCTCTCGATGGATTCTGAATCTGTGACTCAAAGCCTACGACCTTTTCTTTCCCTGGTGCAGAATCTCTTATGGTAGGAAATATCCTAAACATTCCCATTCCTAGTATCTGCAGTTCCCTCTTTTTCTCTCTTCTTTTTTTCCATTTGAGATCTTTTACACAAAATGACTAATATGGAAAAATATTTTACATAAAAAATATATAAAAGGAAGGGGCAAGAGAATAGACATTTATGAAGCACCTAGTGTGTTCCAAGTGTTTAAAAATATTTTTATCCTTCCAACCATTGAGGTATTATTATTATTAAGCTTAATTGAAAGTTTAGTAAACTGAGGCATAAACAGGTACATTAATGTTTCCAGGGCCACACAGATCTTCCTGACTCCAAGTTTAATATTCTATCTATACTACAAGGTAACTGTCTATGTGGTGGCCATCAAGCAGAGGTTACATAGATAAGATTCCCTTCTTCCACCCCACATTTCAGTAGCTCTCAGTAAAAGAAGCATATTTCACTCTCCTGGTATTCCCTTAGTTCCCCTGTGCAGTATGTAGTGACAGCTGTGGTCCTGGATTCAGGAAGACACCTTTGGAGGGGCAGCCTGCCTGCTGCTTTAACTGCTCTCCTTGCCCAGAAGGGGAAATTTCCAGTCAGAAGGGTAAGTGATCCCTGATATAGAAAAAAACATATATCATAATCTTGTACAGTGATGGTGAGATTAAGGAAGCTAATATCAGGAGCCAGATGTCTGATGGTTACAAAAGTAAGGATGTGGGAAGAGAGAGATTGAGTCTACCCTTCAGGGTCTTCGGATATCTTCTTTTCCACACATTTTATTTCAAACATGAAATCCAAAGAAATGAAACAATTCTGTGAGGTTACCCATGGGCCATCCATAGGCTGACACCCTTCCCTCATGACTAACAGTCCAATATTCAACCTGTGTCTCATGCTTGATCCACAGAGCAATGCAGAAAAGTCAGACACACCAGAGAATGCTCAAAGCAGCAGCACTTTAACTTTATGGGTCATTTTATACTATATAGATGGCCCTGTGACATCACTGCTAAAGGGGACTCGCCAATGAGGAACTCCTCTTATGTGTCAGATCAGCACCTAAAGTAAACCTTCTGGTCTTACACTGTTCTAGAACACTGAGGGGTTGGGTGACTTCTGTGGGATGACAAGAAAATAAGTTTCAGAGGAAGTGAAGCCAGGTCCTGTTTGGCAATCAGCCATCCACTACATCTCATGGAACTTGGAGCAACATCAGAAAATGAATAAACTCAGGATATGAAGGAATAGGGCAAAGTTATGATGAGTGAATATACACTTGGATCACAATACTGGGGAGTCAATATAGCATCACATCTGGGAAAAGAAGAGCTGCTCATGACTCGACCATTGGTATAACATTTAAGCCTTGCCTTAGACTTTTTTCAAGCCAAGATAGAGGAGAAAAGAGGAAAGTAGAGAAAAGATGGAATCTATGACAAGTTCCTAGAATGTAGACAAAGGCTTTGCGCTACCATAATCTGTTTTACT
>NW_025383358.1:0-1790 GCF_016433145.1 Gracilinanus agilis
AAATTGTAGACTGGGAAGTAAAGAGTCATAGACTTTGATTTCTGAGTGTAGGCCCTTTGTAAAAGAAGTCTCTGTTTTTAAATTTAGGTCTTTAGTTCTCTCTCTCTCTCTCTCTCTCTCTCTCTCTCTCTCTCTCTCTCTCTCTCTCTCTCTCTCGTTGGGGTTTTCTAAATCTCTCCTTTTCTATGTCTCTCTTGATGCTATTCTCTCTCTGTATGTCCCATGTTGCTCTCCATCTGTATATATTTTTCATCACCTTGCTTGTTAAGTATATACAGTGTCTCTGTGCATGTCCATCTTGATATATAGCTGTGTATGTATCTAACTATATTTCCATCTCTAGGGAACTCTATCACTTCCACTCTCACTTTATATCTTTACATATAAAATTTGCTCCCTGTCTGAATGTAGCTCTCAACTCTGCCTCTCATCTCTGTGGATCCAGCTTTCTAAATGCGTTTGTCTCTCTATATCTCTATAGCTGTCTTTCTAACATTAGGATAGAGGTATACATGTCTAAAATGTCTTATAAATCTTCTCTTTTGAGGTAATTTCTCTGTCTCCAATGTCCTGTGTGGTCTGTGACATAATTTATTGTTGTCNATTTCTCTGTCTCCAATGTCCTGTGTGGTCTGTGACATAATTTATTGTTGTCTCAGTTCATGATTTAAAGTGCTACTGATGTCTGGATTTCTACTGATAAAAGTGAGACCTCTCATGATCCCCCACCTTCTAGTGCCTCATTTGTCTCCATCTTGTTTTCTGTGTCAGGATGGATACTCCTTGAAATGAGAGACTCTTGGTTTTCCAGTTTCCATTGCATAGCAGAGTGCCAACCCAAAGTAGATATTTAATAAATGTTTAGTGATGGATGATTGACGGTTAGGGATTGGATGTGGGATTGGGCCCCTTTATCATTAGTGAACACTGAAACTAAAAATATAGACTACATTTGGGAAATGCATTACTAAATAAATGAAACAACTGTATTAATGTTTGTCTGTCTCGGCCTAGCTTTCTATCATACTGTTTTCCAGTTTTTCTAGTTGTTTTTGTCAAATAGTGGGTTCTCCTTACAAAAACCTGGATCTTTGGATCTGTCAAACACTAGGTTACTATGGTCATTTACTGCTGCATTTTGAGTACCTAATCTATTCTATTGATCTACTACTCTATCTCTTAGCCAATATCAGATTGTTTTGATGGTTGTTGCTTTATAATACAGTTTGAGATTTCATACAGCTATGCCATCTTCCTTCATTTTTTATTCCCTTAAAATTCTTGGCCTTTTGTTATTCCAGATGAGTTTTATTACTACTTTTTCTAACTTTATGAAATAATTTTTGGGTAGTTTGATTGGTATGGCACTGAATAGGTAAATTAATTTAGGTAAAATTCTCATTTTTATTTATTTTATGAGTAATTAACATTTGTTTAGATATGACTTTATTTGTGTGAAAAGTATTTCATAGTTGTGCTCATATAGTTCCTGATTTTGTCTTGACAGGTAGACTCTTAGGTATTTTATACTGTCTGCAGTATTTTGCATGGGATTTCTCTTTCCATCTCTTGCTTGGGCTTTCTTGGTATGCTCATGATGGATATGAGTTTATTTTATATCCTGCCATGTTGCTAAAGTTGTTCCTTGTTTTGATGAGTTTCTTCTTATTGCTGTACATTTCTAGTACAATATTGAATAGTTGTGGTAATGATGGGCATCCTTGCTTTGCTCCTTATCTTCTAACTTGTCTCCATTACAGATAATGTTTGCTGATGGTTTTAGGTAAATT
>NW_025383359.1:0-7297 GCF_016433145.1 Gracilinanus agilis
ATACAATGAAACTTCCAAAGAGTTGCCTTAGAAACAGACTGACAGCATTTCCCCCTCTTTAAAAAGTTTGCCCATCACTGTCCTAAGGGAAGACCCACCAATGGCGTAGCAAAGCATTTCACTTTGGGGCAGCTCTGAAGATGCAGAACCTTTTCTTTCCCTCTGACATCTGCCTTTCAATCTAACTTCTTTCCATTATTCTACATTTTGCCTTCATGGACCACAAAGAACCGTCTTAATCTCTCCTAGATGGAGACAGCTGAGTGATACAATACACATAGGGTGAATTCTGAAGTTAGGAACACCTGAATTCAAATCTAGCCTCTAACTGTGTAACTCTGTGCAAGTCACTTTATCTCTGGCTGCCTCAGTTTCCTTAACTGTAAAATGAGAATAATTAACAGCTCCTACCTTGCAGGATCAATTGAGATATATGTGAAAAAGCATTTAGTACAGTGCTTAGCACATAGTAGGTGCTATATAAATATTTATGCCCTTTCTATTCCCTCTTCCATCTAGCAGCTCTTCAAACACTTGAAGATAGCTATTATACTCCCTTGTAATCTTCTTTTCCTAGGATGAAAAATATCTAATTCTTTTTAGCTATCTGCAGATGGCCTGGGCATGGATGCTCTCACATCCTGAATATCCTCTTCTGGATATGGTCCATCTTGTCTATATCCTTCCTAAAATGTGGTATCCTTAATTATACTGACCAAACTTGGCCCCAAAGAAGAAATGAAAGAATGCATTAATTCTTCCTTTCTTTTCAGAGGATGAGGACTATGGATATGGAAAATTGCCTATCCTGTCAGATTTGATTTAAAGGCTGGTTAGCCTTTACCAAACAACTCCTCCTCTTCCTCCTCCTCCTTTTCTTCCTTCCTTCCTTCCTTCCTTCCTTCCTTCCTTCCTTCCTTCCTTCCTTCCTTCCTTCCTCTCTTTCTCTCTCTCTCTCTCTCTCTCTNTTCTTTCTTTCTTTCTTTCTTTCTTTCTTTCTTTCTTTCTTTCTTTCTTTCTTTCTTTCTTTCTTTCTTTCTTTCTTTCTCTTCCTTCCTTCCTACCTTTCTTTCACTTTGCATTTTTTATATTTCATTTACATTGTTTTAGTCATTATATACATTGCTTTTCTTGCCCTTCACTCTTCATCTGTTCATATAAGTGGGACCCTCACTCTTAATAGTGGGCCACAAATGATGGTCTGGCACAGGAAACTGAAGAATAATCAGACAAGTAGGAGGAGAATCAAGAGAGAGAGGAATCATGAAGGTCCAGGGAGGAGAGGCTATCCAGGCAGACACAGCCAATGGTGCCAAAGGCTTTTGAGAGGACAAGAAAGATGCCACTTGGGAAAACATTGTTAACTTTAGCAATTAAGAAACCAATGGCAGCTACCTCAGAGAGAGCAAGGCCAGTCAAATGTTGGGGAAGGAAGCCAGATTACAAGAGATTGAGGAGGGAGAGCCAAGGAAGTGAAGGCAGTGTGTATAGATGGCTTTTGTCCACAACTTTGTCTGTAAAAGAGAGGTGAGATATAAGGTAATAGCTTGAGGGGATGACAGGGTCAAATAAATGTTTTTTAAGGTTGTGGGAGACAAGGGCATGTTTGTAGGCAGCAGGGAAGTAGCTGGTAGATAAGGAAAGATTGAAGATGACAGAGAGGGGATGATTGAAGAGGCAAGCTCCTTGAGGAAATGGGAGGGGATCAAAGGCAAAAGGAGAGAGGTTGGCCTTGGGAAGGAGGTAGGCTACTTCTTTTTGAGGTGGGAGCAAAGGAGAATAGAATAGTGGGGCTGAAGGAGATGATGTAGAGGGCTTTTGAAGAGAGAATGCTCTGAGGAGTATGAAAAATGTTCGATGAGGGAATGTGTCACAGAGCGGGCCAGGCTAAGATTAGATAACATAAAGTTGCCCAGTTGGCACTCCTGTGTGACTTTGTCCAGAGGCAATGATCAGCTTGTAAGTAGGGACGGAGAAAGAAAATGATAGGCTAGGGTTTGGTGAGGTCTGAGCAGCTGAAATGATAAGTAGCTGAGGGACTAAAGGGTAGAGAATGGTGTATGGTTGAACTTTTTTGCTGTAGAGTGACAAGACTGTTGCTCAGTTGCTTTTGGTCATGTCCAACTCTCTATGACTCCATTTGGGATTTCCTTGGCAAAGATGCTGCAGTGGTTTACCTTTACTTTTCCAGATCATTTTTACAGATGAGGAAACAGAGGCAAACAGAGATAAGTGACTTGCCCAAGGTCACATAGCTACCGAATATCTGAGGTTGGATTTGTACTCATGAAGACAAATCTTTCTGATTCCAAGCCCAGTGGCTACCCCTTAAGAAATCTATAGAGGGAGGAAAATGAGCATGAGGATAAGCAGAGGCTTTGCCCAAGGTAAAAACTACAAGAATTTGGAATCTAAATCCAGATACTATGACTTGAGTCCACTGTTCTTTCTGATATGCAATATCACACTGAATAGTTTTCTTAACTCATTACATATTGAGGTCACACTGACTTCCCTTAAACAGTGCTGGTTTTAAAAGGCTTCCAGATCTCTTTTTGTATCTAGTACCATCAGTGGAGTGTGTCTGACTATTGGCATTTCCTCCTGCTTCTGGTTGGTTCTTCTTGAACAGGGAAAGACCTTCTAATGGAAGGAGGATTATAGACTCAAAACTGGAAGGGATTTTAGAGATCAGCTAGTCTAGTGTCCTCATTTTTACCAATAAGAAAACTAAGGTGCAGAGTTGGGAATTGTCCGTAGTCACCCAAATGATGGTGGCTGGATTTGGACTCCAAAACCAACCCGTTTCCCCATTAGAGTCAACCCATTCCAGATTTCCTCAGCACAGCTAGCTGTTTAGGTCCAGGAATTCCATTGTGCTGCTATAATTCACACCCAAGATCAAGCTACTTAAACTGATTTTCCTCATCACAGGGACAACTTGGCCCTTGTGACTAGAAACTGACCACACCATGATCACTGTCCCTCTTTTGTTTCTGCCACTGGCCATACTTACTATAACTTCGGTGCCTATTCCATATTT
The DNA here is from genome assembly GCF_016433145.1 of Gracilinanus agilis. NCBI lineage: Eukaryota > Metazoa > Chordata > Mammalia > Didelphimorphia > Didelphidae > Gracilinanus > Gracilinanus agilis. Next base: position 3,044 of record NW_025383359.1, read on the forward strand.
CCCCTTCTGGCCACACACACCAAACCACAAGTGTGTGTGTTTTTCCCCCTGGGGTTTATTTACAAGGAAAAGAGTACATAAATTAAAAACTAATATACAAGAGTAAAGGTAATCAGAAATGTATATAAAAGACTCAACCTTACCCAGACTGGTTGGCTCCCAAGTTCACTAATCTATCATTTCATGCCAAAAGTTCCCTTGGCCAAATCCTTGGCCACGCCATGATTCTTCTGGGTTTAGAGCTCTGCACTCAGGCATTCTTTTCTGTTGTGTTTCTAAGTGAAAAGTCCACATTCTATGCTCTCCTGAATTATTAAAATTTGTCAGGAAGACTGGCTTTCACCTATTTCCAGGCACATAATATTCTAGCCTTACTTTTAAAAATTTATCTCCTGGAATCTGAAACTCAAAAGAACTAAAATTAACTAAATAAAAATTACTTAATAATACATTTAATAATAATATATTAACTGAAAGAAAATTAACTGGTTTACTAAAATATTAGTTAATTGTCGAACACTCTATTCTAATGAAAATTCTTAAGCCTAATGGGACTGCCTTCCTGGTTCAGTAGTGCCCATTATAATATCATGAGAGAAAACCTTAAGATTTACTTGTCTTGGTTATTTACTAGTTAGCTGATCTTATGGCCAAATTCCATCACAATCTGAGAAGGTTATGTCACAGATCTAATTCACTCTGCCCAATCCATGGACATTTAAGACAAACCAGACCCCCAGTTCAGTATCTTTACTCAACCAAACCTTGACAGATGGGACCAGTTCCCCAGGTTTTGAACTTTCCACAAGGAAACTCAAGGCAAATAAGGAGTATTTCAAGATTATTGTAGATGCAAGAGCTTGCTTCATTATGCAACTCCATCCTAAATTATTAGTTCTGTCTCCTTCTGGAGTATAATACACACAACCAGGTTTTCCCAGAATGCCCAGAATTGTCAGTACTTTGATGCTGCCTTGAATAGCTCTCTTCTCAACTGGTAGTACTGGGTAAGGACTGGAAGCAGCAAGCTGCTGGTCTTCATAGCTTAGCTGCTCTCTTGCTATACCTGTGTGCCTTGGTCCTGATTTTCAATGTGATTATGTCATCAAAGGGAATTAGTCCACATGATTTAGTGAAGAAATACATCAAATTCAATTGGAAAATGGGTCAGGATAGAGATTGAAGTTTAAAAGGAGGATGATAATGTGAATGGGATAGTCACAAGCAAGACAAAAGGGGAATGAAAAGGAAAAGACCAGAATTGAAGGGGGTGCCTTAACTTTCCTCTTAGACAATTAGAGAATGGTTGACCAAATTGGCTGTAGGAGCTGACACAGGGTTAAAAGAGCTGAACCAAGATGGTAATTTGTTCAAGGACACAACAAAGAAAAGCATTTTTGAAAGGCTTAACTACTCTGATCAAAGCAATGACCAGCCATGCTTCCAAAAGAGTGGTGACAAACCATGCTTTTCCTTTGCTGGATCCCCATCCAGGCCACATCCTCTAACCATAACCTCCTTCTAGGCTATGTACTTCACTAGGTGATCTCATCAGGTCCCATGGATTTAGTCACCATCTCTATGCTAAAGATTCTCAAAGCTATCTTTCCTACTTCAACCTCTCTGCTTACCTCCAATCTCACATTTCTAACTGACTTCCAGATATCTCGAACTGGATGTCCAGTAGACATCTCAAATTCAATATGAATTCACTTTTCCCCCCCTAAATCCTCCCCCTTCCAAACTTATCTGTTACCATCAGAGTCACTATCATTCTCCCAGCCCCCAAGCTGGAAACTGAGGTGTCATCCTCAATTCCTCACTATCTTTCACACCTCCCTCTCCCCTGCCCTGTTCAATCAGTTGCCAAAGTCTATTGATTTTACCTTTGCAATACATCTTGAATATACCCCCTTCACTCCTTTGACATTGCCATCACTTTGGTACAGTGATGTACCTCATCCCCTCACACCTGGACTATTGCAATAGCCTGCTGGTGGCTCTGCCTGCCCCAAGTCTCTTCTCTCTCTCTAATCTATCCTCTCTTCAACAGCTAAAGTGATTTTCCCAAAGGGCACATTTCCCCTGCTGTCAACCCACTTCAAAAACCCCAGTGACTCCCTATCACCTTCATGATCAAACAAAAAACCTTGTATTTGTAGTGCAAAGACCCTTCATAACCTATTCTCTGATTCCTGTCCCAACACACACACACACACACACACACACACACACACACACACACACACACACACACACACCCTTTTCCCTTCTTCTTTCACCTTATTCCCCATCATATACTTTTTGATCTAGTGACATTGATTTCCTTCTCTTCCATGAACAAGACATTCCATCCGAATGGACTCACATCCCTGGCATTCTCTCTGAATGTCCCCCATGCCTGGAAGGCTCTCCTTTCCCATTTCTATCTATTGGCTTCCTTCAAGTCTCAAGTGAAATCCCACCTTCTACATCCCATCTCCTCTTAAATAAATCCTTTTGATCCTATCTATAGTTTATTTGTATATATTCCTTTGCTTGTTGTCTCTCTCCTTAGATAATGAATTCCTTGAGGGCGTGGACTGTCTTTTGATCTTTTTTTGGCATCTCTAGCACTCAGCACAGTGCCTGGCACATAATAGACATATTAAAAATGTCCATTGACGAACCAATTGATAGTGAAGTGATGATGGTCTCAAGGTGAAGAATGAGATACACATTTTTAGTCATAGATAATATGGGAATTAATTTTGTCTGACTACTAAGTTGTTAAAAGAATTTTTTCTTTCTTTTTCTCATTTTAGAGGAGTGGAAGATTAGGAGATTAGCAATAGTGACGCCAAAAAAAGGGGGCCATTGTAGCATTTAAAAAAATCCATAGCCTTTGACAAAATACAGCATCCATTCCTATTGAAAACATTGAAAAGTATAGGAATAGAAGGACCCTTCCTAAAAATAATAAACAGTATATACCTAAAACTATCAACAAGCATTATATGCAATGGGGATAAATTAGAAGCCTTCCCAATAAGATCAGGAGTGAAACAAGGATGCCCATTATCACTTCTACTATTCAACATAGTACTAGAAACACTAGCAATAGCAATTAGAGAAGAAAAAGAAATTGAAGGTATCAAAATAGGCAATGAGGAGACTAAGCTATCACTCTTTGCAGATGATATGATGGTCTACTTAAAAAATCCTAGAGAATCAACTAAGAAGCTGGGAGAAATAATCAACAACTTTAGCAAAGTTGCAGGATACAAAATAAATGCACATAAATCATCAGAATTTCTATATATTTCCAACACATTAGAGCAGCAAGAGGTAGAAAGAGAAACACCATTTAAAATCACCCTAGACAATATAAAACACTTGGGAATCTATCTACCAAAAGAAACACAGCAATTATACGAAAACAACTACAAAACACTTTCCAAACAAATAAAACTGGATCTCAACAATTGGAAAGCCATTAATTGTTCATGGGTAGGACGAGCTAACATTATAAAAATGAACATTCTACCCAAATTAATTTACCTATTTAGCGCCATACCTATCAAATTAGCAAAAAACTTCTTTACCGAATTAGGAAAAACTATAACAAATTTCATTTGGAATAACAAAAGATCAAGAATATCAAGGGAAATAATGAAAAAAAATGTGAAGGAAGGGGGCCTAGAAGTACCAGATATTAAACTTTACTATAAAGCAGCAGTCATCAAAACAATATGGTACTGGCTAAGAGACAGAAGGGAGGATCAGTGGAATAGACTTGGGGTTAATGATGTCAGCAAGACAGTGTATGATAAACCCAAAGAGCCCAACTTTTGGGCCATGAATCCACTATTTGACAAAAACTGCTGGGAAATTTGGAAAACAATATGGGAGAGATAAGCTTTAGATCAACATCTCACACCCTACACCAAGATAAATTCAGAATGGGTGAATGACCTGAATATAAAGAGGGAAACTATAAATAAGTTAAGTGAACACAAAATAGTATACCTGTCAGATCTCTGGGAAAGGAAAGATTTTAAAACCAAGCAAGAGTTAGAGAAAATTACAAAATGCAAATTAAATGGTTTTGATTATATTAAGCTAAAAAGCTTTTATACAAACAAAAACAATGTAGTCAAAATCAGAAGGGAAACAACAAATTGGGAAAAAAATCTTTATAACGAAAAACTCTGACAGGGGTCTAATTACTCATATATACAAGGAGTTAAAGCAATTGTATAAAAAATCAAGCCA
>NW_025383360.1:0-5220 GCF_016433145.1 Gracilinanus agilis
GAGAGAGAGAGAGAGAGAGAGAGAGAGAGAGAGAGAGAGAGAGAGAATTAAGTTCACCACGCCATAACTCTTACTCTCTGGGTGATGTTGGACAAATCACTTATTCCCTCAGTATCTCAGCCTCCTCGTGTGTCCGAGGAAAGATTTGGCCTTGAGGAATTTTAAGGATTCCTTTCAGTTCCAAATCTATCTTTGAATCATGAAACAGATATATCTTTTACATGGTAGCCATGGCAAACGATGGGGTGAGGGGCCGAGAGTTGGGCAGGGATTGGGGCAGGAAGTGGGCTATTTCCCCTTCTGAAGTATTAGGGATGTCTTTGGGCTCCAGCTCTATTTAATGAACTAATCACTCCGTTGTGTGAAGGAACACCAGCTCTGGAGTCGGGAAATTTGAGTTCAAATTCTGTCTCAATTGAAATTGCCTACTTTTGAGAGTCACTTTTCTCCCCCTGGGCCATAATTCTCTTCTCAGCTAGAGGAATGGGTTGGCCTGGATGATCTTGGAAGTTCCTTCCAGCTCTAGATCTATGGTTCCAGGAGAAGAGAGTGCTGAGGATTGGAAACTTTTGTCTGATGATGGGGTCCCAGAATGGGCTCTGGTGTCACCCTCCTCGGCCTAAAATACATTGTAAACCTCTGTGGAGAGGAGAGAGGGCTCAGCAACAACCCACAACCCCTAGAGGACAAGGGAATAAACCTTCGGTCAGGGAGCGCCTCCTCTAGTTGAGTTCTTAAACTCAGTGGTGAGAAACTCCTCTGCTCGGGTTCATTTAGCTGTCGGTTTCCCTCTGTTGTCTGTTCCCCCCCACCTTCCCCCACCCCTACCTCCCCCAGATCATGGCCCTCTGGGCTGCCCCCGATCGCCCCTGGAATTGGCAAGAGAGATCTTTAATATTCCCGATCCAGTCCTCCTGGGGTCCCGTTCATCGATCGGGCCATTTCTGAGAGGGCTCTAATTTGCTTGTTATATCAGTTATGTCTTTATGAAATCAAAGTATACTTAGCTGCTGCAAACAGAGGCAGCCCGGAGTTGGTTTTGATAATCTTTGGCTGAATAGACTTGCTTCATTCCAATAAGCCTCGGACAAAGGGCCGGACAGTTGGGGGAGAGGGCCTTTTTTTTTACAACATGTCTCTCTTGCCATTGTGAGGCAGCCGCTAATAAAAGAACCAGGAGTCCATTAATTCAGTGAATGAACATAGAGTAAAGTCAGTCCCCTCTCGAGAACAATAATAAGAGAGGTCAGCTCCGGTTGCCATGGAAACTAAGTACTCCTAAGAAGTTTGCATCCTTGATTTTGCTGAATCAAAGCCCCCAAAGTGAAGAGGGGCCAATGCATCGAGAGCTGGGACCGGAAAGTCAGAAAGTCCAACCTTGACTGGGCCAACTCTGCCCCCCCCCCCTCCCGCCCGTCCCCCCCCCCCCACCGAACTTTTTTTTTTTTTTTTTTTTTTTTTTTTTTTTTTTTTTGTCTTTGATGGATTTCTCTCCAGTTTGCCCTTTGGTATTATCGACAGGTTGCTTCATTTCTTCCTCCCCCGCCCTGACCCCCATCCGCCTACTTGGGGTGGGTGGGTGGGTGCGGGAACCTGTTGACATATGCTTATCTGAAGAGTCTTTCTTTGGACGCCTTAGGAACATGCATAAATCAGGGTTCCAGGGAGCAGCCGCTGGGACGAGTCGCTATCAAGGACTGACACCACCCAGATGAACTCTAAACTCGCCTCCAGCCCGCCGCAGCCCCTGAACTTGGCACTGGGTGATGAATTTCAGTCCTCAATATTGTCAATATCCCGGGCCGATAAGAGTGATTAATGGCACATTAGTGTGTCCCCGATCTGGGAGTTATGGCCGGCCCAAGACTGGGTGACGACTTCCGGGTTTCATTAGAAAGGTGACCTTTTTTCCTTCCCTCCCCCACCCCGACACCCCTCCTTCTAAATTAAGCTCCTTCTCCACTCCCAGCCCCATTTCCTTTATCTACGTTTTCATTAAATCAGCTTTAAACCGTCAGATTAGTCCAGGGAGCAATGAAACTAATTAATTTTCTTCCCATTAATTTATAACCTGCTGTTTCTGTTGTCATCTTTAAGGGATCTCTATATCGGGAGGGCCTAGTTCCTGTTCGGAAGATGCTTTGGGGGGGCCACTGAAGGCAGACCCTTTTGGGAAACGGACTTCGGACTTGCCCCTCCTTCCAGGCTCTTTGTTTCAGAGCTCGCCACCCTGAAATTCCTCTTGAAAGGAAAACAGAGCTGGAAAATGCTCCCTCCCTCTCCCCCCCACTCAACATTTTTTTTTTTATTTGGATTTGTCTCATTGGGGAACAAAAGAGAAAAAGGGGATGTTTCTCCCCCTCCCTGAAAAAAATGGCCTGGCCAGCTCGTGAAATATAGCGAATGCGTGTGTGTGTGGAGGGGGATGGCCAGGAGGTATGGCAGCGGCCTCTCGTTAGTTTAAGAATGCCAGAATGCCCTGGGGGACCCGAGACTGCCCCTGCCAGCCGGCCCCTGTCAGAGCCAGGGCCTGTCCTGTCTGGAGCCCCAAATCAGCTTGAGGAAGGTCATGTGAAAGAAAATCCCTCAGTCATGAGGAAGCCCTCGCCCTACTGGCCCCAGCTGACATTTTCTGACAAAGCTAAAATCAGAAGAACAGACAAAACATCCCCCGTTTGGGAGTGGTGGCCTCTGGGATGTTAAACTAAAAGGTAAACAAATGGACCTTGACTCCCCCCTCCACATCTCCGTCCCAGAGGGAAGGGAGCAAGCAGGCACCCCGGGATCAGATCAGAGAGGTGACACAAATTCCACCGGAACCCACAGCAGCCCGACTGGCTCTTTCCACCGATTCAATTCAATAATTACATTCCATAAGCACTTATTAGATGCCTGTTAGGTTCAAAGGGCTGGGGATACAGAGGCAAAAAATGATTTCCACTAGTCTTTTAGTTGATTTTCTGGGGTTCCTTAATTGTTACCATCATATCATCCCCGAAGAGTGACGGTTTAGCTTCCTCCTTAGCTTTCTAGCTTCCTCCAACTTCTTTTTCTTCTCTAATTGCTCTCACTCAGGGTTCTAGAACAATATTAAATAATAGAGGTGATAATGGGCATCCCTGCTTCACTCCTGATCTTAATGGGTACAGAGGTAAAAACTGAGGGAGTCCCTGGCCTCAGGGATCTTGCCTTCTGCTTGTCATACGTGTAGCAAGGAAATAAATAAAAATAATGAGAAATGAAGATAAAGTTTGTTCAAGAAAAGAGAGGGTGCTGACGACTTGGAAGATTAGGACACTGATGTTTATGTTGATTTTAGAGGATGACTAGGGATTCGAAGAGGAAGAAATGGAGAGGGAGGGTGGATGGCAACCAGATTGTGGACACATTTAAATGCCAGGGTGAGGAGTTGGTATCTCATGAAAAAGACTCTAAGATACTATTGGAGATGCCTTAGCAAGGGAGCAAGATCAGATATGACCTTATTCATTCATTCATTCATCTTATTTATTGATTTATTCATTCTTTTTATTTATTTATTTGTTTGTTTGTTTGTTTGCAAAACCTCACCTTCTGTCTTAGAATCAACACTCTGTATCAGTTCTAAGGCAGAAGAGTGGTAAGGGCAAGGCAATGGGAGTCAAGTGACTTGCCCAGGATCACACAGCTAAGAAGTGTCTGAGGCCACAGACGTGGGTTTTAGAAATAGCTACCCGGCATCTATAGATTAGAAAAGGAAGAGACTACAAGTACAGAGACCACTTGGGAAGTCATTGCAGTAGACAGAGTGTTCGATAAGGAGGATTTGACCTAAGCTGGACGCTTTGCAAATGGGAAGTCTGTGGTAAATGGTGGAGATGCTCTAGAGATAGAAATAACAAGATTTGGTGACTGTTTAGATTTTGGAGGAGGGAAGAAGAGGCAAAGAACCATAGGATTCTCCATATAGAACCGAAAGGAACTGTAGGAACTTTCTAATTCTTCAATCCCTCTATTTTATGGAGGAATTAAACCAAAGCATAGAAGGGTTTCTCAAGGGTTTCCCAACACCAGTCTGAAGCAAAGCCCAGATTTGAACACAGCTCTTTGGACTTCAAATCCAGTGCCCTTTTCACTTCTGAAGGAACTACTTGTTGTTAAAATAAAGCAGGATTTTAAAAATAAACAGGCTCCCGGCACTCCCCAATGTGTGGGGCTCTCCAGCTACTAATGATTTCCACAGTCTCTCTCTATGAGTGCTGTTAAGAAAGATGACATCAAGCCGGACGGCTCTCTTAGCCAGAATTAAGTTCTGAGGCAGGATTTATTGTGTACATAACTGGCGTTATAAAAGCCAGATGGTAGAACCAATAAAATCTCCAATCTTCAGGTGTGTGCGAGATGGAGTTAATTAAGTTGGGCAGCGCTATTAGGAGGGGGGAAAATATATCAGTTAGGGAGCCTATTTAGCATTTTCAGCCTTAAAACATAAATACACATGTGTGCACATGCACGCGTGCACACACACACACACTTACACACAGACTCATATGGTCATTGTATTGGGTGTCAGAAACAAGCCAGGAATTAGCTCCTTCCCAGGTGAGCTTTTTCTCCAAAGTGAAAATGATCTGGGTAGCCTCCATTAAATTCCTATGGCAATCTCTGATTAGCATCATTTTGAAAGCTGAAATATAGGCTCCTGTTCATTTTAGTCTAGAAATGGGAGGGAGAGGCCTCTGATATTTTCCCCCAGGACCTAAAATAAAGTTTCTGTGTGTGTGTGTGTGTGTGTGTGTGTGTGTGTGTGTGTGTGTGTGTGTGTGTGTGTGTTTTACCCTTTCAGACTAGAGTGATATAATGGAAAAGAGGGCTGGCCTTGGAATCTTGTGATCTGAGTTTAACTGGAAATATTGTGGTGATTGGGGATGGAGGTCTAAGGGCTTGAATATAATTCTAGCTCTGAACTATGTGCTCTTAGGCAAGTCAACTGAATCTCCCCAGGCCCCTCAGTTTCCTCATTTGCAAAATGAGAGTGGGACCTGGGTGGTCTCTAAATTTCCTTCGTTCTCTCTCTCCCTCTCCCTCTCCCTCTTTCACTCTCTCTCTCTCTCTTCCTCTCCCTCTTCCTCTCTTTCTCTCTCTCTCCCCTTCTTCTCTCTCCTCTCCCTCTCCCTCTCTCTCCTCCCTCTCTTCCCCCCGTCTCTTCTGTCTCTCTTTTTTATATTTATATATATTAGA
>NW_025383361.1:0-7137 GCF_016433145.1 Gracilinanus agilis
CTCTCTCTCTCTCTCTCTCTCTCTCTCTCTCTCTCTCTCTCTCTCCCCTCCCTTCCTCTCCCTCTCTTTCCCTCCTCCTCCCTCTCTCCCCCTCTCTCTTCTGTGTACATGGCATATAGGAAAGATGATGGGGAAAAACTGACTTTAACCAATTAATATCTTTTAATACCTTTTGAATAACTTCCTTCAGTCCCCTGCCCGCCCCACCCCTCCCCATCTCCAGATTCTGGTTCAGCAATCAACAGACTATCTCTCTGTTGTCTCCTCAAAGTTATTGTTTTATACTCCTAGAGTGGGTTGGGGGGAATGTAGGAGATAATTGTGTTCTCTGACTGAATAGAGAAAAAATTTATTTTAAAAACTCAGAAAAAACCTACCCAAAATAAACAGAAAAGTAATACCATACACATAACAGAATACAAAATGAGGATTCCATATGAAACTGTAACTCTCCTTTTATATAATATGTTAAATACATTACATTTCATTACTAGCCTACTTATCTTTGAGTGTGGACAGACTTCAGGAGAAAATGGAGGATAGAAGGGCCAGGTGTGCTATGATTCTCAAGGTCATGAAGAGTCAGACACTATTGTACAACTGAGCAACAAAAATTTGTCTTTTATTCCTTTTGAACTTCTTTATGTTCTTTCCTGTGCAATTAATTGTTTTCCCCTTGTCTCTCTTTTGGGGGAGATTCAACTTCCCTTCCCCATTAGCATCCTCCCCCTGAAAAACTGAGAAAGAAAAAAACCACGTTAACAAAAAAGTATATTTAAATTAAACAAATATACATAGTAGAGATGTCTGAAAATATAGGTATCTTTCTGAATTCTGTGTGTATCTCTTCTCTGCCACAAAGTAGATCACATGCTTCAATACAGATTCCCTGGGTCCATCATTGTATTAATCAGAATTCTTTAGTCTTTCAAATTTGTTTTTCTTAACAAAGTTGCTGTTTTGTATAAATTATTGTCTTGGTTCTGCTCACTTCACTCTGTATTAATTTATACCAAGGATCCTCTGAAATTATCTTTTGTAATTTATTATGGTGCAATAATATTCCATTATATTAATACGCCACAATTTATTCAGCTATTCTTTTACTGACAAGTATCCCCTCAGATACCAGATCTTTTCTTTTTCCCTTTCAATTCCCCTTTATGGAACAGAAAGTTTGTTTTGTTTGTGACTATTCTCTTCTAGGTATTATTCTCCCTCTTAAGCCCCATCTCTCATTCCCACTTCTTTCTCTGCTGAATTTCATTAAACTGGTGTGTGTGTGTGTGTATGTGTATGCGTGTGTGTGTTTAATCTTCCTCAGTCCATTTTAGATAACAATGAAGTCCCTCCTTCCACTTCTTTCATGTTTATATACTTTTCTTCTCATGTATTCCAGTTATGAGAGATATCAAGTTCCATCTTTTTCTTCCTCCTTTTTACACTAATATAGTCTTTTAAAACTTTCTTCCTTTTCCTTTCTTAAACCTCTCATAAAAGAATCAACTCATCCTCCTAGGACCTTTTTTCTTTTTTAACTCCCTCATATACATTTTGAAGATATTAAAGTTGTGAGAAGATACTTGTTTCTTCTCCCTCATTAGAATGTTAGCACTGCATTTTCACACAGTTCCTTTAATTGCACAAATAAATGTGCCTTTCTAACTTTCTCTTTACTCTTGTTTACATTTAAAACTTCCTACTCAGCTCTAGTCTTTTTATTAGAGATATTTGAAAGTTCTCTATTTCCATGGCACCCAACTTCTGCCAGAGAAATGATGGACTTAAAATTGAGATCAAGACATGCATTTTTGGACATTGCCAGTGAGGGAACTTGTTTTGTTGGATTATGTGTGTTGTGCTTGTAAAAAACAAACAAATAAATGTATAATTGAACATGAAAAGAAAGCAAAAGACAAGAAAGCATGTTCTTTATTCTATTAAAAATTTATTTTTTCTCTTATAGAATTATACTCACCTTTGCAAAGTACATAATTCTTGGATGCAAATCCATGCTTTTTGCCTTTTAGAATATTGTATTCCAAGATCTCCCAATAATAGTGAAGATGCCAGGTCTTATGTGACCCCAACTGTGAATCTATAGTAATTAAATTTTTTTTTAGGAAAGATGGAACAAGATTATAGAGTAATAGAAAGAAGAACAGTGAGCTCCTTCCCTTCCCCATCCAACAAAAAAATCCTCCAAACTTATCTAGAAAACACACTAGGTAGAATCCTGTTGGGGAAATCCAAGAAAATGTTACAAGTCACTTTTTCAGCTGAAGCTGGCATGGGTAAGTAGTAGTTTGTAGATCCTGGAGCAGACCACCCAGAATTCTCTAGCAACCAAGAAGAGATTGTGCATCAGAATAAGAGGAGGTCTTAGATCCATGCCAGAGCAGCTTACGAAGAGTTCAAGAACAGATGCTAAATGATATCTTTGTCACCTACTACTCAGTCCTGGGTCACAAAAATAGGTGGACTGAAAAAGGGACTTGCATCTAAGAGTGGCATTCTAGTGGACTTAGGTTGTGTACTGAGCAAGTGACAAGTTCAGAAGCAAGCTGGAATTGTGTGGCTTAGATCCGAGGACCAGGGTAGGGTCTTAGTTCCAGCTTCTAGCATGGTCTGAACCTATAAAGGAATAATAGGCCAGGAATCTCAGACCAAAAGGGACACTCTCTTTACATGTATTGGGGGGTGAGGTAGGAATTAAATTTTTAAAAAAGGGACCAGCTGAGCTTCCTAGCCTGCTGATAGTGCCCAAATTTAGCAGCAATCTACTTGTTACTCAGAACCAAATCCAAGTCAGGATCTTGCAGCAATCTATCAGAATTTGCCCTGGATGAGAGCACTTTGGGAACACTGAAAACTTGCAGATCCCTCACCTAATCTTTTCTTGAGAGCCAAGAAAAACACTATTCTCATTACGCCCAAGAAATTAGCAGAAGAACCTGCATAAACCTTCCTTCCAGAAGTGCAAAGTACCTGACCAAACTGATAAAGTAGGTTGGAGGAATGAGCAGAGAGAAAAAGAATGCTACCATAAAAAGGTAAAATAGGGGGCAGTAGTTAATATAGGTTACTCAATGGATTAAAAACCATACCTAGAAACAGGGAATCCTGGGTCCATATCTGGTCCCAGACACTACCTAGCTTTGTAACCCTAAACAAGGCACTTAACCCCCATTACCTAGCCCTTACTCCTCTCCTGCCTTAGAACCAATATTGTGTATTGGTTATAAGACCGAAAGTAAAGGTTGAAAAAAATAATAACTAATATAGTGACAGAAATACACAAGATACAAACCGAAAAGAAGGCAATGGCTCCAAAACATCTACACACACAAAGCCTAAAAAGAAGACACAACCTAGGCATAAACTGTAATGCAGGATTGATGCAAGATCTCTTGCAGTCGCAAAATCACTCCAGGCAATCCTGGCAGTTAGGGGAATGGAATTTTGACCCCCCAAGTCTTGGGTCTCAAGACCTGACTGTTGAAGCTGGGACTCTAAATTCCCCTGGAGAACTAACCTGGGGTTCTGATTTCCTTGACCTCACCCAGACATCCAGCTACCCCCTGGACTTCCCCTTGGGACCCCAGGAGGGGAAGGGAGGCTTGGTTGGTGGGTTGTGGAATGTGGGCAGGAATTAGTTAATTTAGCCTAGCCAGGGACACCCCTAAACCAAATCATTACCCTCATTTGTCAAGCTGGTAGAACACTCTACATCAGGGCAGTGGAATTTATCCCTGGCTGAGGGGCTGGTTCCCTTCTGAGGCCCTCTGCCAGCATTGGCCATTCACCCATAGCAACAGCTTCTCCAGACGCTAACCCTCTTCCCTCAGTTTATCCTTGTGCTTAAATAAACCCTTTGCCTGATTCTGAGAGTTTCAGTAGTTCATTTATAACATCAACCAGGGCTAAGGGGGCTCAGGAGAAGGAGGATAGCTATCACTTATCCCCAGAAGGGGGTTAGACTAGGTATCCATTTTGCTCAGGAAGTGAGGCAGGTTCACTTCCTGTTGGTTTCTAGTTTCTCACCAGCAGGGAGAGGCTCCTCACTCCTCACTTTAAAGGAGCCTACAGACAGCAGTGAGACTGACTGGACATCTCTGTTCAGGACCTCACATCCCTGACTGTCTTTGACCAACAAATAATGTAGTTTTGGCTCATTCCAATGGCTACGACTCTGATCAACTAGAATTCCTAGAAGAGATGAAGCAAAAGTTTTTTTAAAGTGTGAAAAATAAAATTAGAGCACTAGAGGAAAATTGGAAAAGAAATGAGAGTTATGAAAGAAAGAATGGGAAAGGGAATTAACAGCATTAGTTCAATAGTAAAAGAGTACAAAAGGTAAAAATCTGACCCAAACAACAAACTCCTTAAAAATTAAAATAGATCAAATGGAAGCCAACAACTTTATGAAGAAACAAGAAATATTAAAAGTAAAAAGACTGGAAAAAAATAGAAGAAAACATAAGGTATGTCATCAGAAAAATAGCTGACTTGGAAAATAGATTGAGGAGAAAAAAAATTAAAACCATTGATTAACCTGAAGACCACAACCAAAAAAGAACCTAAGCATCCTTCTTAAAGACATCTTAAAAAGAAAACTGTGCAGATCTCTTAGCAGTAGTGGTTAAAGTAGAAATAAGAAAAATCTGTCAGTTGCCTCTTGAAAAAAACTCCAGGGGGCAGCTGAGTAGCTCAGTGGATTGAAAGCCAGGCCTAGAGACAGGAGGTCCTAGGTTCAAATTTGGCCTTAGCCACTTCCCAGCTGTGTGATACTGGGCAAGTCACTTGACCCCCATTGCCTACCCTTACCTCTCTTCTGCCTATTGACTCCAAGATGGAAGGTAAGGATTTAAAAAAAAAACAAAAACAAAAAAAACTCCAAAATGAAAACTCCAGGAATATTATAGACAAAATCAAGAGTTTCCAGTTCAAAGAAAAAACATTGCAAGCACCCAGAAAGAAAGACTTTAAGTTCCAATGAGCCATAGTCAGCATCACATATGATTTAGCAGGAGCCACTATGAAGGTATAGAAAAGTGAAAAACAATAATCTAGAAGGCAAAAAATTTATAGAAGCTTTACAGAGGAGAATAACCTCTAAACCGAGTATAGTTCAACAGCAAAACTGATTGTAATTCTTCAAGGGGAAAAAAAATGAATCATAAATGAACTAGAGGATTTCCAAGTATTCCTGCTATAAAGACCTCTACAGAGAAACTTTAAAGTTCAAACATAGGAGTAAAGAGACATATTAAAAGATAAACATGAAAAATAATGTTAAAGAACTAAACAAGGACAATTGAATTCCTTTCTGAATGCTTAAAGTGTTTTTGCTCTGCTAAGGGAATTCTCATTTTACCTATGACATTCCTCAAACTTTTCCTTTTGGAGTTTTTTCAGAAAATGATTTGTAGATTCTATCTATCTTCAATTTATCCTCTGGTTCTAATAGAGCTGGGGAATTTTCATTTACGATTTCTTGAGAGGTATAAATATTTTTTAATCATGGTTTTCAGGGAGGCAGATGATTCTTAAATTTAAGATAAATATCTTTTCTCGAACTGCTTTCCAGGTCTGTTAATTTTTTTTTATATCAGATATCTTATATTTTCTTCTATTTTTCTAATCTTTCAATTTTTTGTTCTAACATTTCTTGCTGTTACCTGGAGTCACTGATTTCTGTTTGACTTACTACAGTTTTCAGAGAATCAACTTTTTGGATAAAGTTTATAACTTTCTCTTTTAAACTTTTCCTTTTCCAATTCTTTTTTCAAGGATTTCATTTTATTTTTTAATCTCTTGCTTTATTTCTTTTAGGTATTTACATACTCCTTCGGGAAAATCTATTTTCTCCCCCTTGAGACTCTTCTCATAGTTGTTATAAGTTCATTTCTTTTTGAGGAGCTCTGGAGTAAAATAAATCTTTTTACAGGCCATTTTTAAAAATCTATGCCTCTCTCTAGATTTGTTTTTATCTTGGGGCTCTATGACAGTCTCTACCCATTGCTGTACTTTAGGGAGGAGTGCCCATTCCTGCTTGGTCTCACTCTGGGTCATCTGTCTTACTGTGCTAGCCTCTACTTTATAGGATTAGGTCCCCTTGGGTTTTTGAGGCTCAGAGTTGGAACTTCTGGTTATACAATCTCATTCATAAAATCAAATCGAATCATTACATAATTATACAATCTCACCTAAGAAAAACACCTTACCTTCTGTCTTAGAGTGATACTCAGGGGGGCACCTGGGTAGCTCAGTAGATTGAAAGCCAGGCCTAGAGACAGGAGGTCCTAGGTTCAAATCTGGCCTCAGACACTTCCCAGGTGTGTGACCCTGGGCAAGTCACTTGACCCCCATTACCTACCCTTACCACTCTTCTGCCTTGGAGCCAATACACAGTATTGACTCTAAGATGGAAGGTAAGGGTTTAAAAAAAAAAATAAATGATACTCAGTATCAATTCCAAGACAGAAGAGTGGTAAGGGCTAGGCAGGTGGAATTAAGTGACTTGTCCAGTGTCACAAAGCTAGAAAGGATTTGAGATTAGATTAGAACTCAGGACCTCCTTCCTATCTCCAGGCCTGGCTCTCTAAATCCCTGAGTCACCTAACTGCTCCTCTTATATGGTTTTTTGAGAGAGGGCATTAGGTACATCAGAGCCCCTAGACAAAGAGTGTCCTGTTCTGAGGGCTATAGTAGTACTTTGTTCAATGGGTCTCCTCAGACCTCCCAAGGTCCCTACCTTGAAGCATTTTTTGGGCAAATCATTTACTTTTTTTTTTTTTTTAACATTTATTAATATTCATTTTTAACATGGTTACATGATTCATGCTCCACCTTTCCCCTTCAACCCCGCCTCCTGTCTGCACCCCCCCACCCATGGCCGATGCGCATTTCCACTAGTTTTGTCATGTGTCCTTGATCAAGACCAATTTCCAAATTGTTGGTAGTTGCATTGGTGTGGTAGTTTCGAGTCCACACCCTCAATCATGTCCACCCTGACCCATGCGTTCAAGCAGTTGTTTTTCTTATATGTTTCCTCTCCTGCAGTCCTTCCTCTGAATGTGGGTAGCGTCTTTACCATAAATCCCTCAGAATTGTCCTGGGTCATTGTATTGATGC
>NW_025383362.1:0-6894 GCF_016433145.1 Gracilinanus agilis
GAAAGAGAGAGAGAGAGAGAGAGAGAGAGAGAGAGAGAGAGAGAGAGAGAGAGAGAGAGAGGAAACTTTGAGAAATCACCTCAGTTAGGGAAATGGTTGATATCTTTGCCAAGCGGAGAGACAGAAGCCAAAGGCAACACTGGTTTAAAATAAACACATTTGCAAATTCTTGTGGGGAGGATTATGGTTGATTATGAGCAGTATTGCCTTGGGAAACCTCAAGAGTCAGTAGAGGGAAATACAAGTTTATAAAAAACTTGGCAAAAGGTCAACTGAGCCAGGTCATATTGAGGCTCCTTAAGTACAAAACTGTAAGGAAAAGAAAGAATATATGAAAAAAGAAAAAGATAACTAAAGACGTGTGTGATAATTGTTTTCTCTATTAATGACACTGTATAGAAGTTGCATATTGACTCAACATTACATTCCCAGAATGTATTATATGAGGAGTAGAAATGGCCCTGATGGAAATAAAGATAAGGGAGTCCAGGTGAACTGGACTAAATATATATAGAGACGATGTAGGTGAGAGTCAAAATAATCCAGAGGGTAGTGAGAAATTGATTTTCAAGAACTCTGGAAGAAGAGAGGCTACCTAATGCTTGAGGGGGAAAATACGCATTTTTATCAGAAAAAGGCAACAGGGAAAATACCAGTAATCAATTGACTTGCATGACTACTTTCCCATCTATACAAAATGTTTATAAGAATAATCTACCCATGCATTGAGGGCATATTTAATGAAGACTTGGCAAGGAAACTGATAGACATCCCTTTACAAATGATACTCTATAAAAGATTGTGTCCTAATAGGGATCCAACTGAGTATAAGGTTTAGCGAACATAAGAACACAAGAATCCATTATGCTTATTGTTTGCCAAGCAAAAGAAAACATTTTATTGCTATCACAAACTACTTTCTCATTCATCAAGATATCTTTCATGCATGTGTTAAGATCATGTAAGACTTTTCTTGATAGTCACCGTAGAGATAACTTTGGTGATGCTCTTGTTATTAACATCAAGCAATGTAAAAATGAGGGAGACATCTCTTTACCAACTGTGTCTGCCACCATCATGGAAGAAGAGCTACTGCACTGAATCCAGACAGGAGAAGGATTCCCTAGAGATGCTGAAGTCTTCCATGTATTCCTTTTTGCAGATGAATTATGCTGATTGCATCAGCCTCAGGAAAATTTCAGAGCCTCCTAAATAAGATCCATATTCACTCAGCAGAGTTCATACTAGCTATCCAAATAGGAAAAGCCAAATGGAGGAAGAGTGTCTATTGTTTAGACTATGTTGTACAATTGGATGTATAATATTTGTTTTTGGTCCACCAGTTATGAATATCACAGTCAGAAACTTCAAATAGCCAGTGGGCCAGGCCCAGAATTGAATAAGTGGAGGAGAGCAGGCTAGATCATCTTTAGAAATTGCACAGTGGCTTTAACGACTTCAGATTTCTCCTCTAAAAAAAGGCCCATCTTTTAATGATCAAAATTCTTCTAATGTGACAAAGAGGCATAAAATACCAAAGCCCCTAAAGAATTAAAATTACAGGTCACCCAAGGGGTACTGGAGAGAGATATGATAGGTATCAGTAGGCTGCAATGCATTACTTATGAAGTACTGCCCAAGAGAAATTATTTAGAGCAGGGGTCAGCAACATATGGCTCTTTCTGCAGGAGCCATTAAGTCAATTTTTTTCAGGTGCTGTTACAGGAGCGCACACTGTTACAGGAGCACACCCTGTGAGCACTGTACAGCTCTCACGAAATTACATTTTAAAAAATGTGGCGTTTATGGCTCTCGCGGTCAAAAAGGTTGCCGACCCCTGATTTAAAGGATGCCATAGACTGATGAATGACACCCTGAAAAAGATGCCTATACAGTAAGAAAGAGAGCAATAACAGATAGAAAGCTCTCATGTTCCTTTGTTATACATATGATGTCAAGAGTTCTAGAGAATTTCCCCTAGATTTTCTTCTTTGGGAAATTCTAGCATAATTGAAAGCATTACAATTGGCTTCATAGAGCCTAGGTCTAAATCCTGGCCTTATTACTGATGGCAAGTGGTCTGTGGGATCATGGACAAATTATTTAACCTTTCTAGGTCTTTAAAATGATGGAGAGTAGTTAAATGGCATCTACGGTCATTTCCAATGCTAAATCTATGATTCTCTAACCATATATTTGATGGATTCACTTTGGAGGCTTTATGGAAAGATAACAAGAAGGACCCACGTGTAGTCACATGAGATAAGGAGTAGATAAGTTGAAATCTGAATCATTAGAGGGAGTATTCATTTCAATGAATTCAAAGATCAATTAAAGTATGGAAATGGAAGAAGGGATTCTTGAGTAAAAAACTGATGTCCTCTAATAACCCTTCCAATCACAGTGTGGGTACAGAGTAGATGCTTGGTAAAAGGCATAGCTCATAATATAGTCAACCTATCTAGAAGACTAGGTAAAGAATGTGTTCTGTACTCTTTCCCCCCTCTCTTCTACTCCCTCCCCCAAATAAAACAATGCAACATAGAGGAATACAACCAACCCTTCTGTAATACAGGGAGAAGAAAAGAGGAAAAGCAGAAATAATGCTGGATTAATGGTACAAAGACATAGCCAGGGAGTACATACTCTCTAGATCCTTCAGGGCTGGTCTTTGTAAAATGGTAAAATGCTCGCTGACATATTCCTTATGAAATTGGTGACTTTCCATAAGCTTCAAATTTAAGAGGCAGAAGTACAAACAAATTAGTAATATTCTTCACTACACAGACATAATATAGCCCTAGGTTTGTGCCTTTCTTAGGCACATAAGGTATTATTGTACAGTTAGGTGTGTGTGTGTGTGTGTGTGTGTGTGTGTGTGTGTGTGTGTGTGTGTGTGAGAGAGAGAGAGAGAGAGAGAAAGGGGTGATAGTGGTGGGGTGGCAGTGGTAGGCCAGAAAATTGTCTAGTTTTGCTCAAAATTAAAGAAATATGAGATGAGAGGAATATTAAATAAGACTGGAATAGTAGGTTAGCATTAAACTGTTTAGGTCCTCAAATTCTGGATGACTGAAAGTTTTTGAGCAGAATGCTGAATATGTAAAAGAACTGATGTACATAAGGGAAATTATTCTGGCACAATGTTTCTAACATAGGAAATAGGGTGATGTCTTTGAGGAAGTCAGAAGGAGCAGCAGGTTTAGGATAAAGATAATGAGCTTAGCTTGAGGTAAAGATAATGAATTTGGCTTTGGGTAAAATAAGGAACTTGACTTTGAGTATATTGAGTTTAAGGTGCTGTTGGGCATTGAGGTAGAGGTATATTGCAGGCAGTTGGAGAGGCAGTGCTGGAGGTCAGAAGAAAGTTTAGCATTGGAAACCAGATTTGGGGGTCTTCTATATAGAGGCTATAGTTGAAGACAAGATAATGAACATTATTACTAGGGAAGTGTATAGAAGAGAGATAATGATCCAGGGAAACACCTAAGAAAACATCTATATCAAAGGGGTTAGCAAAAATTTGAGAAATCTTCAAAGGAGACAGAGCAGTTATGGTTAGAGGTATGTGTGTGTGTGGAATCAATGTAACATGGTATCCAATCCAGTAAACATTTATTGAGTACCTGCTATGTGTCAGACCTAGAGATACAATTAATAAAAAGAAAGACAATACAAAAGGAGGTGGGCAATTCATGGTGGCAGGGTTGGGGGAATGAGACACAAGAGGTATCTGGAATGGAGGACTTCTTGTTCCATGCAGTTGAAACCAGGTAGAATAACAGATCGAGTGGAGTGAGTTTTTAAGTCCAGTTTCTAAGGAATTAGGAGGAATTTTGTACTCCATTCTACAGTTCCCCAACCAGAGGGGAAAGGAGGGTGGGGAAGGTATGTCGGTCAGAGCTTGGGTTAGCAGTGTGGTGATGAGTGTAGGCAGTATCTCTGAAGCCAATGGAGGAGAAAGCATCTAGACCCTGGGGAGAGTGATGGGGTGATGAGCAGAGACAAATTCAAGAAGGATGAGAACAGAAAAGAATGCCATTTAATTTGATAATCAGAGAGTCACTAATATTCTTAGATTTATTTCAGTAGACTAGTGGAGGTGGAAGCCAGATTGGCAAGTATTGGAGAAAGAAGGTAAAGGACACTGGAAGAACATTTAGCCCTCCAGCAAAATGTACATTCTTTGAAGGAAGCTACTATTTATTTTTTTTGTCTTTGTGTCCTCTTAAATCTAGCATAGTATCTGGCACATGATAGGGACTTAAAAGGTTGCTGGATTGAATTGTATTGAGTTTAACTAAAGAGAGGAGTAAGGGTAATCTTTGTGTAGAGGGAAGATGATGAAATTTGAGAATGCTTGAGGAATAAAGGTAGGGAGCTAAGGGCACTAGCATGGTGTAGGGAAAAGAATGCTGGATTTATCTTGTATTTAACTTTTTCGGTAATTTTTCTCTTTGTCTTTCATTCCACAAAAATTTATGTATGAACTTGTTGTCTCTTCCATTAGGATGAAAATCCCTTGCAGGTGGAGTTTATTCTTTGTAATTGCATTTCCAAATGCTAGCTCAGGGCCTGGCTCATGATAAGTAACAAATAAATGATTGTTAATTGGTTGACTTAGAGTCAGAGGAGTTAGATTCAAATACTGGTTCTTCCCTTGTCACCTTGTGACTTTGGCAAAAATCATAGTTTCTTTGGGCCTCAGTTTTGTGAAGAGTGAATAAAATTTTCTTTGTTTTTCAATCAGCAATTTTTAAGTTAATCAATCAAAAACTTAAGCACCTCTTTTAAGCTTTTCTCCCATAGAATAGATTGTGAGGTAGGGAAAGAATCAGATTTTAGTAACATTAAAGCAAGGATATTGGAACATCATTTCAAAATAGAGTATAGGGGAAAGAACACTTCTTTAATAAGTCTATATTCAAAGTCCTGGCTTTATCACTAATTCACTTTGTGGACTTACTCAATAAATTCAAGTGGCTCCCTATTACCTCTAACAGATATAATATCCCCTCTTTGACTTTTAAAGTCTTTCATAACCCAGCCCCTTCTTGACTCTCTAGTTTTCTTATATTTTGCTCTCTGTCATTCTCTAATTGAGTGACACTGACTTACATGCTCTTGATAAGTATAGCATCCCTCCATCTCCCAATCTGCATAGCTATTGAATGGCTGTTCTCCATAATTAGACTGTTCTCCTTCCTCATCTAGTGTAAGAAAACTGTTCTGGCTGATCACACTTTCTCACTGAGACTACCTCCTATTTTACCCACATATACCTTATTTGTAGATAGTTGTTTCTGTATTTGTCTCTCCTTAGATTGTGATCTTGAATTTCCAGTCCTTGAGGGCAGGGACTATATTTTTGTCTTTATTTTCCCTATCACTTTACATAGTCCTTGGAACATATAAAGTCCCAAATAAATGCTTATTGATTAATTGATTTTAGGAAAATTATGACCTCTCTGTTCAATTTCTTTATCAATTAAATGGCAATATAATAGGCAAACTATCAAATGTGAGTGTTTTGAAAAGTTAAATGCTGTGAAACAATGAAGAAAAATATATTATTAAATAGGTAAAAATCAATGCTTGGTTGCGTGTATGGAAAGAGATAAGTCTTGGGGTAGCTGATTTGATGAATCCCAGAAAATTTTTTAAAATATTTATTAATATTCATTTTTAACATGGTTACATGATTCATGCTCCTACTTTCCCCTTCAGTCCCCCACTCCCCCCAGCCATGGCCTATGCACATTTCCACTAGTTTTGTCATGTGTCCTTGATCAAGACCAATTTCCCAATTGTTGGTAGTTGCATTGGTGTGGTAGTTTCGAGTCCACACCCTCAATCATGTCCACCCCGACCCATGCGTTCAAGCAGTTGATTTTCTTATATGTTTTCTCTCCTGCAGTCCTTCCTCTGAATGTGGGCAGCATTCTTTACCATAAATCCCTCAGAATTGTCCTGGGTCATTGTATTGCTGCTGGTACAGAGGTCCATTACATTCAATTTTACCATAGTATATCAGTCTCTGTACAATGTTCTTCTGGCTCTGCTCCTTTCTCTCTGCATCTGTTCCCAGAGGTCTCTCCAGTTCACCTGGAACTCCTCCAGTTTATTATTCCTTTTAGCACAATAGTATTCCATCACCCACATGTACCACAGTTTGTTCAGCCATTCCCCAATTGAAGGACATATCCTCCTTTTCCAGTTTGTTGCCACCACAAAAAAGCACAGCTATAAATATTTTCGTACAAGTCTGTTTATCTATGATTTCTTTGGGGTACAAACCCAACAATGGTATGGCTGGATCAAAGGGCAGGCATTCTTTTATAGCCCTTTGAGCATGATTCCAAATTGCCAGCCAGAATGGCTGGATCAGTTCACAGCTCCACCAGGAATGCATTAATGTCCCAATTTTGCCACATCCCCTCCAACATTCATTGCTCTCCCCTTCTTTCATTTTAGCTAATCTGCTAGGAGTGAGGTGATACCTCAGAGTTGTTTTGATTTGCATTTCTCTAATTATTAGAGATTTGGAACACTTTCTCATGTGCTTATTGATACTTTTGATTTCTTTACTTGAAAATTGCCTATTCATGTCTCTTGCCCATTTATCAATTGGGGAATGGCTTGATTTTTTTATACAATTGCTTTAACTCCTTGTATATTTGAGTAATTAGACCCCTGTCAGAGTTTTTCATTATAAAGATTTTTTCCCAATTTGTTGTTTCCGATTTTGAGTACATTGTTTTTGTTTGTACAAAAACTTTTTAGTTTAATATAATCAAAACCATTTAATTTACATTTTGTAATTTTCTCTAACTCTTGCTTGGTTTTAAAGTCTTTCCTTTCCCACAGATCTGACAAGTATACTATGCTGTGTTCACT
>NW_025383363.1:0-4425 GCF_016433145.1 Gracilinanus agilis
CGAGGTCCTCAGCCTGAGCTCCTCCAGGGTCAAGTAGAAGGCAAAAGTCCTGGTCACAGGAAGTTCTTGCCACTTTTAAAGACCATTCTTTTCCTCACTTCCTGTGTTTTCCCTCCATTTACAGCCAATTATACTTACAGCTTACTTACACTTACAATTACACTTACTTACAATTACTCTACTTACAGCCAATTGGACCAATTATAGCTAAAGTTTTGCTTAGGACTGCCCACAGGGCAGTCAATGGGTTTCTCATTTTTCACCCACTGTTGCACATTTAGGGGTCGCAGACCTCCCAGATACTTAAAGGTAAGTAGGATGTATATGCTAAAAATGGACAGGGGAGAGTTAATCCCATCTTCACAGAGCAGAAGTTCTGCCATGTGCCTGGCCATTTGTCTAATACCTCTGCTAAAAGTTAGTTTGGACTTATTTTGAAAGTACTTCTTTTTATACACATTGTTTCCCTGAATAGAATATCAGTTATTTCATATGTTTCTTTCTAGTTCTAGTACTTAGTTTAGGCCCTGACCCATAGCGGGCATTTAATAAATGGGTGTCAACATGGAATAAAGAAACCCCAAACTTGTAGCCTAGTAAGATCTGATGAATCCCAAGTTTTAGGACTAGCTGATAAGCTGAAGACCCCAAAACAGGGACTGGTTCCCTGTTCCCCTGAGAATCCACCCTGAAGGGAATCTCAGTCTAGTATTTTTAGACTGAATCATGGACTCTAAGGTAAATAACAATCCAAGTTAGGTGGGGCTAAGCAAATGCTAAATATCTTTTTGTCTTAGGTAGTCTCCCCCATTGTATCAGAGACCCTTTCCCAAGAAGACCCACACCTGGCCTAGGATCATCCTTTTAATAGTCATTGTAAGTAGCCCCTTCTTTTACACCCTAGCCTCTGGCTATGATTCCTTTCCCAAGCTTGATTGTATCCTGTCAGTATGGTTTGAACAACTCCTATTTCCTTGTAGCTGTGGCAATGTCAGTCATCTTTCCTTGCCCCAGGATCCCCCTTAAATGGTCTATAGCAGTGATTCCCAAAGTGGGTGCCACCGCCCCCTGGTGGGTGCTGTAGCAATCCAGGGGAGCGGTGATGCCACAGATGCATTTGGGGGCAGTGAATAACTATAAGGGGGCGGTGATAGTATGTGACAGGGGACGCTAAGTAATATTTTTTCTGGAAAAGGAGCCATAGGTCAAAAAATTTTGGGAACCACTGGTCTATAGGTTCCCCAATTTCTTTTGTTCCTTAGAGTTGTCATTTAAGTGGTGAGACTCCCAGGAATCTGTAAAATGTAGAAGAGGCTGACTTGAGATTTACAGAGTGAAAGAAGAGTCAAGAAAATTTGAGGGACAGGGCAGAGTAAGAAATCTAGGTTAAGGAGCTAGACTATTGTTCAAGCCCTGGCTTTACTCTGGCAGGGCTCCTGTAGCTCTAGCTGGAGGGCCTAAGAATCAATTAAGGAGGGTAAAAAGTCAAGAGGCCTCCTCCCAGACCAGGCGCCCCACTGGTGGCTCCAGGAAATTTGAAGGAGATTGAGGGTACTCTTCACAACCAACATGGTCTGCCAATAATGTAAAAGGGTAAAAAATTATGTTTGGACTGAATATACAAGTGGTAGCCAGGAATTGATTCAATTTCAAATGAAAGATTCAAGTCAGAATGACTTTTATGGTAGTTTATTTACAAACAGGAAGAGAATGAAAGTAAGAAAATCAGAGAGAGGATAGAGCAAGATGTGAAACCTAACATGCTAAGTATTTTGCTCTGGCTCCTGACTCAACCCAGGCAGGTCTGATTAGTTCTCAGACAGAGGGGCCTCAGCCTTAAGTGTGCATGTGAGAGTGTGTGTATACCTTGAGAGAGAGAGTGTGTGAGAGAGGGAGTGTTGTGAGAGAGAAAGAGTGTGTGTGAGAGGGTGTGCATGCATGTGTGTGTGTGAGAGAATGTGTTTGTGTGTGTGAGAGAGAGAGTGTGTGAGTGTATGTACATATGAGGGAGTGTGTGTGTGTGTGTGTGTGTGTGTGTGTGTGTGTGTCCACACAGGATAGCCTCAGGCTCATCCAGATAAATAGCAATAGCATACCAGAAAGGGTCCAAAAGAGGCCACAAAGGGGCAGGTTCAGACAGACACCTTGTACTTGATGACATATGTCCAAGTGGACCATGGAGCCTTCTGTGAAGTTCCCCCCACTGCACGGCACAGTCAGTGTTTTCCTTCTGATGCTTGTAGACTGTCTCTTTGTTCACTCAATAAGCACAGTGCTGAGTAGGCCTTTTCAAAATGAGAGAGCTTTGACATTGTATACTGGCCCCCTTGATACAAATTAGAGATGGCAGTCCAGGAAAGAGACAGGATCATTGTCCAATTGACAAGTAACCTTCAGCTGGTGAGGCAAAACCACAAGGATGACCAGCAGGAAGTGCTACTCTTGGCCAGTCACATTCAAGGGTTACCACATCATTTACAAGAGGTCATTTGCTCATAAACTATTTGAAGTCCATCCTCTGCTATGGAGGAGCAGTTTTTATTTTTCCTTGTTTTAACCCCTCACTTTCCATTTTAGAATCAATCCTGTATATTGGCTCCAAGGCAGAAGAATGGTAAGGGCCAGGTATCCAGGGTTACATAGCTAGGAAGTGTCTGAGGCCAGATTTGAATCCAGGACATCCTGTCTCTGGGCCTGGCTCTCAATCCACCGAGCTGCTCCTGAAGCAATATGATCCTGATTATCCTTGTGAAGTCATACAAACATTTCCATATCTGCCATGTTGGAATAGAATACATGTGCACACACAACAAGACGTAAGGAGAGCATTTGTCACTTCTGATGAGTGCCAGCTGATGCCCAAGAGTTGACTTAATGTTTATTCTATTCATTTGTTTTAGAAGTTGGATTTCTGGGCACTCTTTTCCAAAGGGGATTTCTCTCTCTCTTCATCCTCTCTCTGTGTCCTCTTGAGAGACTCATTTTCTAATACATGATCTCCATGATGCACTAGTCTCTATTCCCTGCATCTCTCATGAGATCAGAACTTCCACGGTGTCCATCCTGGGCTCTCCTGTCTAGATAGTTTCTGTTCTCACCTGTCTCATGTTGCAAATTATTATAGATGTCACAGAGAATACTGCCCCATGGAGAGCCCCTTGTAAGGGTTAAAAATAAAGGTTTGGACTAAATATATAACAATGTGGTCACTGAAATTATTACTCAAGTCAGAATGACTTTTTATGATAGTTTATTTATAAAAGGAGAAAGACTGAAATTAAGGAAATCAGAGAGAGAGTAGATAATAACTCCAACCAGGTATGAACCAGGCAGGGCTTCAGAGGTTCCCTTCAGAGGGCAGAACCAGAAACAGTGGGCTTATGCTAGGACAAACTCCCAACAATGAGAGCTGTCCCAAAGTGGAAGGGGCTGCTCCAGAGTTGGTGGGCTACTTCTTGAGGGTTTTTTTTAAACAAAGGCTAGGAAACCACTTGTTAGACATGTTCCATTGAAGATTCCTTGGTAGAAAGAATGCACTAGATGGTCTCTAAGGGGTATTTCAACTCTCAGATTCTGCAACTTTGGATTTTTATTAATAATTGCTTTAAAGTTTGTGAATAATATTTTCTTTTTTTTCAGAGATTACTCTAATCTGCAAAATGGGTGATATGTGGCTCTAATCGAAAGCCTTAAAAGCTTAGGCATATTGTTGTCTAGCATGATCTCACCCCTATTGTTGCTGAACAGTCTGAAGTGAGATTAATATGGTTTTTAATGAAAAACACTGCTGAAAGTTTAATGTTTTTTTAAAAAATCTTATAAACATCAATTTTCAGGGTATTTCTTTTCTTTAATTTTTTGGTTTTTTTTTCTCCCAATCACATGTAAAAACAATATTTTTACATTTCTTTTAATTTGTAGCTCCAAATTCTCTCCCCTGTTGCCCCTTCTCTGAGACAGGAAGCAAATCTGTTAGTTTTTATATATGCAATCATATAAAACATTGTTCTGTATCAGTCATTTTGTGAAAAATTCAAACAAAAAGAAAATCAAAAAAGAAAAAAGTGAAATATAGTTGGCATTCAGACTCTTATCAGTTCTTTCTCTGGAGGCAGATGGTATTTTTCATCATAGCTCCTCTTGGATCATTGTATTGCTGAGAATAGCTATATCATTCACAGCTGATCATTGATCACTGCACATTATTGCCATTACTGTGGACAAATACTCCTGGTTTTGCGTACTTCACTCTGCATCAGTTTAATAGGTCTTTCCAGGTTTTTCTGTATTGTGGTTGCCTGTAGCCACAAATTAATATACTCGTGGGTGGACACCTTAGAAGGAGAGTTAGAAATCAAGGGAAAATGGGGAGAGAGAGAGAGAGAGAGAGAGAGAGAGAGAGAGAGAGAGAGAGAGAGAGAGAGA
>NW_025383363.1:4486-5553 GCF_016433145.1 Gracilinanus agilis
GGGAGAGAGAGAGAGAGAGAGAGAGAGAGAGAGAGAGAGAGAGAGAGAGAGAGAGAGAGAGAGAACGAACAAGAGAGAACGAGAACACAACAAAGGAAAAAAGACTCAGAGACAAGGCTTGAAGAACATGGGATCCAGTGTGCATTCTCCTCTGATGGTGAAAGAGAGCTACACGGGTCCCCAATATTTTATTGGAGAATCAAGGAATGGGGAATGGAAGGTAGCTAATGAACATGTGACATGGCATATGATTTAACATTGGCTCAATTGACAACCACATGATCAAAGAGGAGGAGTTTAATCAAACAAGTGACCTGGTAAGGAATCTGGTCTGTCAAGGTAGGAGCTAGGACTCTGTGCCAGATAACACCCTGCCCAGGAATTCTCCTGACCTTTAGACTGTGGGTTTGGAGAGTGGTCAGAATTAATAGAGTACCAATTAAATACAATGATCAAGAAATAATATGACCATGAGTCTAGTACATGAACACATAGGTTACAATATTAATAATTTGAAGATGGAATTAGCTCTCCCTTATTTATTCTTTAAACTTTAGCCATTCAGAATGTATACACCCCACTTAGGATTGAGTGGTGAGGGGGAAGGTCTATGACCCATGTGTGCTAGTGAGTGACAAAAAACAACTGACTGCCCCCTGGGCAGTCCAAAGCAAGGTTGAGGCTGTGATTTGTCCACATAGAACTGGAGGGTGGATGAAGGAAGTGATGCAAAGAACTATCTTTTAAATATGATGGTAACTTCCTGTGAGGAAGATTTTGCCCTTTGAATTTGGCCTTGGAGGAGCTCAGGCTAGAGGCCTCAGACTGCTTCCCTTTGGACTGTCATGTTGGGTGAGTGGAAGGCTAATTCCCTTTCCTTGGCTTTTCTGGAGGCACTAGCCTCTCCTCTTGGAGGAGGCCTCGTGGCTAAAACCCTTGTTTAATTAGCCTCTGTGCCCTCCCTTTGCTGGGACCTCTGAAGCCATGCCTGGTTCGGACCTTTGGACCAGGCCAGAGTAACACACACTCATTCTCTCTCTCTCTCTCTCTCTCTCTCTCTCTCTCTC
>NW_025383364.1:0-1428 GCF_016433145.1 Gracilinanus agilis
TTCCTTCCTTCCTTCCTTCCTTCCTTCCTTCCTTCCTTCCTTTTTTCTCAATGGAGATTAAGTGACTTACTCAGGGTCACACAGAAAGGAAGTGAAGAACAAACAGTTTTTCAAACCATCTAACCTCAGGCAGGCAAAGGCTGGTCCTGGGAGTGAAGGTTTGTGCTGGCTGCTGTCAGATGTGACTTTCTCAAGTTTGAACTTACAATAGACTTTGGCAGCCTGAGAACCTTTATTCTACTGGAGGGCAGAGCCTTAGAATGAAGGGGAGCTTGTTTTCCATCCTGGTGGCTCCTTTGCTCTGGGGAAGGCTTGGGATTAATATTCTGCTCACTGCAGTGTTCTTCCTGACCCCTAACTTTGCCACTGAGCCCTGTGCTTTAGACCCCTCGTTATAGTCACAATTTGTTCGTTATTTGGAACCAGTGAAACGTGTCTTTTCATAGCCTGCCCAAGAGCTGGGGTGGGGGCATGTGATAACTTACACGAATCAACATGATACTTATTTCATTTCCCTGCATAGTTGACTGCAAAGAGTCTTTTAAAAAGCAATTTTCTGAAAGCTCTCCATAGGCCATTTGTTATACCGGAAGCTTTTTCCCCCTAGAGGGCCTTGTGATTATAACCTGGAACAAGAAAGCACCACTATTAGAAAAAACATTTGGGCCTGGAAAACTTGGGAGAAGGTTGGGGCTGAGGCGTGGGGTGGATAAGGCGATTGCCAGCCAGCCTGCACAGTTATTCCCTGTTACCGGTCTGACAGACAGAGTGCAATTCATTTGGCATTTTGATAGAAAGGTAGGGAAAATATTAGCTCTATGCCTCCAAAGACGCAGGGTTTTCTAGTGTGCCAATTAAGATTCTCAGAACTGCCAGATTTGTCCAAATATAGAAATGCATGTATATGTGTATGCACTCTCATATTTAGGTCCATGTGTATTTTTCATATACATACATGTATATATGACAGAAGAGCAAGGGCAAGACAAATAGGGTTACACAGTTAGGAAGTGTCTGAGGTCAGATTTGAACCCAGGTCTCCTAACTCCAAGGCTGGTGCTGTATTCACTGGGCTACCTAGATGCTCCTTCTCAGATCCTCAAACTGTGTGGATAAGCAACTTGTTTGTAATTTAGAGGGTTGTATGGGGCACTAAGAAGTTAGTGACTTGCCCATCCAATATGTGTCAGAAACAAACTTGAATCTGGGTCTTTCTGACTCTAAAGCTGATGTCTTTTTTTTTTTTAAACACTTTTCTTATGTCTTAGAATCAATAGTGTATATTGGTTCCAATGCAGAAGAGTAGTAAGAGTTAGGCAATGGAGGTTCCTCCCTCCCTCTCTTCCTTCCCTCCTTCCTTCCTTCCCTCCTTCCTTCCTTCCTTCCTTCCCTCCTTCCTTCCTTCCTTCCTTCCTTCCTTCCTTCCTT
>NW_025383365.1:0-10490 GCF_016433145.1 Gracilinanus agilis
GAGAGAGAGAGAGAGAGAGAGAGAGAGAGAGAGAGAGAGAGAGATTTTTTACTTTATTTCGTAATACTCATAATTTAATTCTATATGTACATGTTGAAAGAAAACCATCTTTTAACTTTCTAGCAGTTATAAATAGTCTAATAAAAATTATTTGTATATGAGAACTTTAAAAAAATTTACACAATTTTATGCCCATTGAAATATGATATACACTGAAATGGCATAGAACCATCTACGTGGTCATAAACATAAGCACCTACATTACCCCACAATTCTCTCAAAATCCTCTTTCCTTACCATTTTCCCTCTTTCTTCCCCCTAACCTTCCCTTTTTCTCCCACACTTTCTCCCTTTTCTCAGAGCATTACAGGAATCATGGTTTGACATTTTTTATCTATCAGTTTTTAATACTTAGAATGTACACAGAAACTAAGGAAGGACAAAGCATATCCTTTTCTATCCTTCTATATGGCTAAGTTTGTTGTGAGAAGAGGAAATATTTTGAAAGTAAGAGCCATTTACTGTTTATGTCATTGTATATGATAGATCAATCGGATTCTGTGGTGGTGATGCCAACATCTTGGGATGGGGTGAGCTGGAGAGAAGAAATGTTACCCATAGGATCCTTAAGCCTTGCATTTTAAGATTTCAAGTGGTTATTTCAGGCACTTTGTTTCTGAGAGCTTGCATAATTTTGTTGATTGTCTCTATTCATCTGTAAATTGACCACATTTCTGTTCTGCTAATGCGGATGGGGGAAAGAAAAGAGAGAAGGAGAAGGGGAAGAGGCAAAATAATGATTGGAAGAAAG
The DNA here is from genome assembly GCF_016433145.1 of Gracilinanus agilis. NCBI lineage: Eukaryota > Metazoa > Chordata > Mammalia > Didelphimorphia > Didelphidae > Gracilinanus > Gracilinanus agilis. The sequence goes on from NW_025383365.1 coordinate 812, forward strand.
ATGAATGAAAGAAAAGGGCAGCTGGAGAGTTCCTTCACATTTTAGTAGCTAGCCTTCCAGTTGAGCATTCTCCTCTTCCTCCTCTTCCTCCTCTTCCTCCTCTTCCTTCTCCTCCTCCTCCTCCTCCTCCTCCTCTTCCTCCACCTCTTCTTCCTTCTCTGGTGCAAACACCCCTTGCCCTACCCCATGGAAGAATTCTGGTATATGTCCTGCTCACTATCTTCTTTTACATCCTCACCCAATTCCAGTGTACAATCTATATTTTTATTTGCAAGAAAATTCAGAAAAGCAACATAATAGACTTTTAGATGTTCTTGACAATGACTGATTTACATTGTTTTCTTGAAACAGAAGGGCCTTTTTGCTTTTTTCACTTTTTTTTTGCATACTGACCCACACTCTCTACTTAGTTCTACTTGTTTTTGGTTTTATGAGTATGAAACTGGTTTTATGAGTAATCAAAGTTCAATATTCCTCAGCAGATCTCCAGAAGGGGCATTTTGAAACTGACTGAATTTTCTTTAAGTTTTAAAAAGAACTTTGAAAATCTCAATTTGAAATTTAGGATGAATATGTATGTACCCTAGTCTCCTCCTCCTGAAAGTTCAACTCTGACCCCTGGAATCCTGGACATTAACTCATGTGTTCCCTTTTTATCTTATAGAGGGACCTAGTCCCATCATACCACATCCTGGTGGTCTGCAAGCCTCATCCCACCTCTTTAGGGCCATCTGCAGTCCTCTCTCCACTTTACCTCTATGAGAACAGAAAGCAACACCACCATTTCTGGAAGGTATATGTTTTCAACTGATATGGGTCAAGAAGCATATGAACTGAAAAAAAAAATATATATATAGTATATGTATTTATTGTATATCTATTCTATATCTATATATATGTATTATATACATGTGTATATATATGTATATATAAATGTAAATTTAAATATAGAGAGATAGATGGTCTTGATTGCTTACATTTGTATTAATAGAACTTAGTATAGTGTCTTGTACGTAATAAATACTTAATAAATATTTTTTTCATTCATTCATTTATTCATCTAGATTATAAACTCCTTGGATAATCATTTTTACTACTTTATCTTGCACTTCCACATTTTATAGATTGCCTTATATTTATTGCTTTTCCATAGCTAATTGAATTATTAATAGCATCAGCAACATCCTAGGACTTTCTTTTCAATACTAACCAACTGGTAGCTTGCCAAGATGAAAAGAAACATGGCTTAATATAAGATGCATTGCTTTTGAAATCAAAGGAGAACTGAGTTTTATTACCTCTGCATCCTACTAACTAGGGACCCCAGGATGTCACTGGATGACTTCACCTCAGTTTCCTCATCTGTGGATTACAGATAGTAATATTTGTAGTTCCTACATCACAGAGCTGTTGGGAAGATCAAACCAGACCATATACTTCATATCTGTTGCTTTATAATAGCATTTTGCAAAATCTTAAGGTGCAAGATGAATTTCAGCAGCAATTATTATTAATGCCATAGATAGTGGTGGGCTGCCCAATCCTTCATCTCCAAGCCCTATAACAGCTGTCTCTTCTGGCAGCACTGCTAAGTAGCCTGGACACAAAGGCTATAGAATTGTAGAACTTGAAGGTGTAGAGTAAGCCAGCTTGAAAATCACATTAGAGTTTTTGATCAAATAGCAATGCTTCCTAGAGTTCACCTCACCCAATAGGGCAATGTTTTGGGTCCCTTTTTCCAGTGGCTTCTAAGTCCATTCATAAAAGGAAGGCAACTAAGCAAGCTGAAGGGCTTTCTAATAACTTTAAGGTACTAAGAAATCCTCCAAAAGTAACCCTTTAGGCACCTTGAGTCATAGAATTTATAGTCACAAACTTCTGGGGAGAGAGACTCTACCAAAGGTTCTTAGAGATTACAAACATGCAGAGTCATGTGTCATCACTGTACTAGAATATGGGACATTGGTCAGGACTGTTAGATGCTGGTAGGAGTCTTGAATTACTGTTTCATGACTTGTATGTACTGGTGTAGAGTTCCCTGGCCACAAATGCCTACTGCTCCAGTCTTGGGGTGGACACCATTGTGTGACTTTGCTTGGGCCCTTCAGATGACTAGCTTCAAGCATATAAAAGTAGGAATTAGATGACTGAAGACAGAATTTTGACCCAGACATCTATGATAACTAGATTAGTGGGTGAAGGTGCAGGGCATATCTTAAACTTTAATCTTTGTCAATTCAATTGAATATTTATTGAGCACTTACTATGTACAGAGCACTGAAGTGACTTCTGGGAAAGGATATAAAAATTAAATAAGATACAGTTCCTGTGCTCACAGAGCTTACAGACTAATGGTGGCAGTATGGCATAGTGAAGAGAATTCAGGATTTGTCATCGAAAGGTCTGGCTCTAAATTCTGCCTCTCCTGCCTTCTAATGATCTTCAGGTCCCTCATCTACAGAATGACTAGATAATCTCAAGAACTCTTTTACCCATCAATCTCCTTTGATTCTATGTTTGGCCATAGGTATAAAATGTATACATTCAAATAAACATTATGCAAATAATGCAAGATAAGCTATGAGAAACGTCCCAGCAAAAGGTTTTGTGAGATTGGAAATGCTCATATAGACAAGAGGGAGGATCCATAACTAATTTGGGGGTAGGATTGGTTGTTGTTCCTCCTTCATTTTATTTTGTTTTATTTTATTTTATTTTATTTTTATTTTGAATATTTTCCCATAGTTACATGTTTCATGTTCTTTCCCAAACCCCCTTAACCCCTCTTAGCTGATGCACAATTCCACTGGGTTTTACATGTATCATTGATTAAGACCCAATTCCATATTATTGATAGTTGTACTAGAGTTACTGTTTAGCGTCTATATCCCCAGTAATATCCCCATCAGGCCATGTGTTCAAGCAGTTGTTTTTCTTCTGTTTCTCTTCTCATAGTTCTTCCTCTGAACGTGGCTAGTTTTCTTTCTCATAAGTCCCTCAGCCTTGCTCTGGATTCTTGCATTGCTGCTAGTAGAGAAGTCCATTATGTTCGATTGTACCATAGTGTATCAGTCTCTGTGTACAACGTTCTCCTGGTTCTGCTTCTTTCATTCTGTACCTCCTTCATTTTAGAACGGGACCAATGACCTCAAGATAGTAATATCTTGACTTGAGTGTGGGTTTGATTTAAGTGAGTATTTCACAGTCATCTGCCTCACTCTTTCTTCAAGAATCATTAAAGTCTAGTGGCAAGACTAACATCAACACATCTGGTGATGGAAGGGGAATCAGTAAATGCTTCTTGGAGGGAGAATCATTTGAGTTGCACTTATAGGTTTGATAAAAAATTAATGATGATGGGATGTATGAGATGGAGTGTAGAAGTAGTCTAGGGAATTACATGGGCAAAGACAGAAGAGTGAATGGCACACGGGTATACTGGTAAGTATTTAATAACTGGCTCTCTGGGTGGGGGGAATGTATGAATGACAGACACATTTTTAAGTTTAATCTTCATTGTTAATATTTTCTCCATTTTCTTAAGACTAGACATCAACAAATCAATAAACCAAGACCTGATTTGTAGCATATAATGATCTCTCAGGTGTGAATGCTGACACTAAAAAATTATCAATGAGCTCTTTAAAGCTGGTCTGAAGGTTTCTGCATATTCCTTGCATACCATAGGCTTATATGAGGCATGTCCAGGGAATAGTGCCTAGTTCTAATTAGAAGATAAATTAAAATAATATTCTAAAAATAAGGTGCAGCAACCACACTTGGTGACCCAATCCCAATATTGATCTACTCAGAAGTTTTAACCTCCTCCAGTTTTCTTATCTGGGTTGATTCACCCCTGTGCAGCCTGGTGGTTCTGTGCTCCTCTGGGGAAGATTATATTAATAGACAGTGCAGAGGCTAAATTGAGTTTCACCCTACTTCAGTTCAGAACTCCCCAATTGAAGTGATCCATCAGCCTCAGCATTCCCAGAAGCAGAGACTACAGTCATGGGCCACCACAAGATTTTTCAAAGTTTAAAAAAAAAGAAAGAAAAATGCTGTTTTAACTGCAAAGAAAAACTTATTCAGTTTGGTATAGTGGATAGAAGATGGATTTGGAAGAAGGCCCATGTTTTTTAAATTTCTTAACCATAGTTTCCACATTTTTACAATGAGGCTATAGGGAAGTTCACATGAGCCAATGTATATAAAGTGTTTTGCAAACCTTAAAGTATTATGTAAATATTAACGATTCCTATTTTCTTTTTCCTCTCTAGTCTCAACTGATCACAGAAATGCAGAGGAAAACACAATAGAATTACTGCAGCTCTACTACTGCCACAATTCAATGTCAATAAATATTTATTAAGCTCCTACAGTGTACCAGAAATTGGGCTAACTGCTGGGGATACAAAAAGAGGCAAAAGATCATCCCTACCCTCAAGGAACTCACAATCTAATGGGAGAGACAAGAAACAAATATAAAAGACAGGCTATATGCGGGATAAATAGGAAAGGGAGAAGGCATTAGAATTAAGAAGGTTTGGGAAAGGCTTCTTATAGAAGATGGAATTTTAATTGGTACTAGAAGGAAGCTAAAGAATCTAGTAGGCAGAGATGAAGGGGTGTGTGTGTGTGTGTGTGTGTGTGTGTGTGTGTGTGTGTGAGCATTTCAGGTATGGGAGGGCCATAAAATGCCCAGAGGGAAAAAAAATAAAGTCTCTTGTTCCTGGCACCATAAGCAGGTCAGTGTTACTGGATTGAAGAGTAGATAAAAGAGAATAAGATGTAAGAAGAGTGGAAAGATTCATGACTTGGGGTAGGGGGTGGGAGAAAGAGATTGATTATGAAGAGCTTTGAACACCAAACAGAAGATTTTATACTTGATCCTAGAGACAAAAAATAGCTAATGGAGTTTTTGAGTGAGGGAGTATGGAGGTGACATGGTTAGACCTATGCTTTAGGGAATGATTGCGGATGAGAAAGAGGAGCTTAGGAAGAAACTAAGACAAGTTGTCTCTCTAATGCCTGCTAGGACAGCAGGTGTTTAGTTATGAGGTTCCAGTCAGTCTTAATTCTACAAACACATTCCTAGCTCTTTTCAAATAGCTTTTAGATATGTGATTTAATTTCTCAAGATCAAAACTGAAATACAGGGGAAAATAGTAGCAACAAGATATTAATAGGTCATCAACATAACTTTTGTTATAATATACAAGACTCCCCATTGCCTTGTAATATAAAAGTCATTATTTAGGAAAGACCTAACTTTAGGAAAGATAGCTGACTTTCTATTGTATAATTGCATTAATTTGTTTTAAGTATTTGCATAGTTATTTGCATTCCACTTGGCTTTTTTTTATAAACACTATTTCCAGATATCAAATAATGGCTTCTAGGATGAAGTTTTTGTTTTGTTTTATTTTAATTCATGGGCCAAGTTAGCTAATTTTGTATAGTGAATATATATTGGTCAAGACTTAGCTTCATAGCCTATCTTGGAAGATTACTAGCTGGCTGATTCTGGAGAGAGAACCACAGTCTCAGTTTCCTTATATGTAAAATAATATCTGTTCTTTTGAGAAATAATTATATGTATCTATGACAAACATTATATTTTATTTACATATACATATATTATTATCACTACTAGAAAGTTGATTTTTTTTAAAAGTAGAGCCCTAACAACTCATGATGACTATATGTATTAAAGTATAGGGGTGGTGGCGATGATGGTGGCGTGTTCTGCATCAGGGAAGGGAATACACAGAAATGAAAAGCAAAATGGATTTTTGAAGTAAGTATCTCATGCTTTATTAAGATCCTCACTCTTTGATTGAAGTTAACTTGGAAATTCCAGGGTGGAATGCTTCCTATCTCTTTTTTTAAATTTAGATTTATCAATTTTTTTGTTACATTAAAATACCCAGTTAACTCTCTCCCTCATCCCTTCTCACTAAACAAAGCATTGTTTGGTGAAAAGATAGGTGCATATATAAAACTATGTCTTTTTTATTCTGTTTCAGTTCTTTCTTTTAGCCCTCTATCCATACCTTTCAGACAGCCCTGTTCTCTCTTTCCAGTTTGCTACTGACTCCAGCTTCGTAGGTGTCCTAAACTGTTAATAGCTTATTCTCAGTTAACTGCCATTACCCCTGGTAAGCAATGTGAACCCCATCAATGCTTAATACATTTGAATATGCAAGGGAAAACCAGAGAAACTGGTTAATTCTCTTGTTCCTGAAATTCATGTAGCTGTCACAAAGTCAGTGTCGGTACCTTTGTTATGGTAGTATGTATCAAATAATAGGCCAGTTAATTATGCTTTGGTATACAAGTAGAATTTGTAATTAAATTGCTACATATATTATGCAACTCCTCAGTAGTTAATAACATTTGCTAATTTGCTAAATAAGATTTTATGTATTGTCCATTTTTTTGGTCATTAAACTCAACCATTATCAAGTGCTATTAAAGTTAGTTCTACTGTTCCTCTTCAGGACAAAAATAGGGCACGCATTTATTCTTTTAGAATTGTTCCTTGGCTTAGAAATCTTCTGGGCTCTCCTAGCACTCACAAATTTATGTTCTTGGTAGCCTCAGAGGTATAGATTATTTGTACTTACACTTCAGTCATCAAAAACCTTTAATTAGATACCTCTAGCTTAGAGAGCATAGGTATCTACAGCCATGGATGTCTAAAACTGTTCCGTTTCTTTCTGAGTCTTTCCTCTTCTGATTATCTTTCTTTTGCACAAAGAAAAAATTGGAATCATAGTAATTTTCTCTGGACGAAACTTTAGGGATCCTTTATTGCCTAGACTGTAAATGCTAGGAGACAGGAAACATGTGTGTGTATATAAACAAAATCTTCTATCACTATTCCCTCCTTTCTTTATCCCCAGTACCTTGCACTTGAACGAAGCCAAAGGTTTCATGCACATATATCTTCTTATATATTATATATATACTTTTATGTACCCACATACATAAATAGGCTTCTTTACATGTGATTACATACATGTATCCACAGATAGGTGTACATGCATACACCTATGCACAGATGTGTATCATATACACATGTGTATGCATAGCTGTTTATGTGCACATATAAATATATGTCTATGGATATATATATGTGTGTGTATGTATGTGTGAATACACATAGCCTATTTTGATTTCATTAATATGTTTGCTATAGGCAAGGTGCTATGCTGGGGTCTAGATATAAAAGATATGAAACAAAACAAGCAACAGAAACCAGTCTCTGCCTTCAAGGAATTTACATTTGTGTTGCTCAATTTCTCCAGTAAGCTCAAATATATATGTGTATATACACATACATGGGTACAGACTTCTAAGATTTTAAATATAATCAATAAGCCACAAAAAGTGAATAACATTTTTAAATGGACTTGTATCCATTTGTCTGCTAAAACTACAATATTCTAATATTTTAGTTGGAAATTTTGAAATGATTTTTGGAGAGAGAGAGAGAGTCTACGAAGGTGGTGATTATTTCCATTTGACATTTGTTGAGCTGTTATAAGTACACTTTTGCTCTATAGACATGAAACCCCAAATCACTTTGGGATTCTTTAAATAGCCCTTCAACTCTACTTTCCCCATAAAAGGAGGATAACTTGTGGCCTCTCTCAAAGGAACATGATGACAACCTGAGGTTGTGTAAATTACTCTGACCAGATCTATAATCTTACTTTCCATGTCATGAGCTCTCAAATCAAAGAAAATTTTTTGTTTTTTTGTTAAACTTTTTAATGCACATGGGAAAAAGTAAGACTTCTGAATAGATTTCCCACTTCCTGTCCTTGTGGTGATTATTTATTCTGATATAATTCATTAAGTTTTTCAATGTTTCCATCTTCTAATTGCTGTTCAATTTAAGTGTAACGTAGAATTTCCTTTTTCTTTAATTTGTCTATATAGTCTATTGAAACTGAGAATTAACCTTGGAATACAACTTTAAATTGTGTCTTTAATCATTTTTTTCTTTGGGGGGATGCTTTATTATCCAAACTTTTCCAGTACAGATGTGTAAGTAATACTTATGGTGAAATCAATACCTTTCTTGATCATCTGGCTCCTGATTTTATTATTGGCAAAGGGTCACCCCCTTAGACATTAAATTTAAAATATGTAATTCTATTTGTTTGTTTTTCTGAATTCAAACTACTTACCGAGTTGAGGAATCACTTTTTCACGTATGACATATAAAAGGTTCAAATTTATTGGATCATGAATAAAAAATTATCTGTAGTATTTAACATAATTAAACATAATCATTACTTGAATAGAGATGAATCTAACCATCTCTGGCTGACTTTGTAACTGGAAAACTTGGACCTAATACTACTTTTCGACCTCCTCTTATTTCCTTTTCCTAAATCATAACCAGGCAAAAGAAATTATAATTATATACAATTGAAAACTCTTGTTCACCATATTGTCATTATATTAAGTACCTTTTATGTCCAAGGCACTGTTATGCATTCAATCACCTGGTGAGCTTTAAGAGAGTCAGATAAGGTCAGATTTTAGTGTTCCCAGTTTATAGCTTGTGCCACCTGGGTTAAGCCACTTAATTTTTCTAAGCTCTAGTGTCTTCATCTGTGAAATGGGATTGGCAGTATTTGTAATACTTATCTCACGTGATTATTTTGAAGAAAACACTTTAAGTCTAAAAGCCCTGTATAAATATTAACTTTTACTATTATATAATCTCTTTTTTCTCATCTTTTTTGATGGAGTTCAAATAGAAATGATCTTGGATGATTTTCTATATTGTTATTTTAAAATATGTATTTAACATTCTGTAAGCTATTACAAAAGAAGATAAAATAACTGCTTTTTATAATTAAATAAAAATTATTATTCTACAAGTTTACTGAGAGTATATTCAAAGCAAATCCAGTAGCAGACAAAACAACAGAAATCATATAGACATCATCTTGAGCCCTCATACTATGGCTGTTATTATTATTACTTACTGTTGATATAATAGTAAGAATTAGCATAATCCTTTGCTCCTTTGAGCTAGGATGAGGTGGAATAGAAACTACTGTAATAAGATTACCATTAACCATTGGTACTTGTTATTCCAATCTAGGTCCACAGTATGAAATCTCACTGTTGTTAATTTGATTTTATTAACTTTTTTTTTTCTCTTTCTGAGGTTCTCCTTCACAGGTGAAGAAACAAGACTCTAGTTGTTAGCATCCATAGGACACTACACTGGCACTGGGTTACAAAGGCTAGATTCAGAGATCATTTGCTGGGGCAGCCAAGGTGAAACTAATTTGAACTAAGAAAAATTATAGAGTAAGCCTGTACTTTGACAAACTCAGGGCTAAGTACTGTGGATAAAAATACAAATACAAAAAAAGGGTGGTGGTGGGGGGGAAGACAGTCCTTTCCTGAAAGGACCTTCCATTATAATGAAGGAGTCAACACACCTATAGGTGTCTTTCCTTCCTTCTTTCTTTCCTTCTAGGCAAAAATAATTAGATCACCTGAAGAAGAAAGGGAGGAAGAAAGAAAGAAAGAAAGAAAGAAAGAAAGAAAGAAAGAAAGAAAGAAAGAAAGAAAGAAAGAAAGAAAGAAAGAAAGAAAGAAAGAAAGAAAGAAAGAAAGAAAGAAGGAAGGAAGGAAGGAAGGAAGG